>NW_011342738.1:102360-144586 GCF_000735185.1 Notothenia coriiceps | reverse complement strand
CCCCCTGAAAGATGACTGGAAAAGTCTCCCACAGATTTAAAGACAAGGGAATGTGTGGCACTGTATGTTTGTATTCAAGATCATTCTGTTTCAATGCTATATGACATATTGTGCCTAATTGCTAACTTTAGATTGGGACTTTGATATGATTTGAGTGAAGGAGGTTCATTTTCCACTTATACTGTTCACAGAAGACTCTCAAGCAGCTACTTACAAACCTCTTTGTACCAGGGCAAAGCTCATGTTTTTGCAACAGGAGCCTCTATGTGTTTTTAATGAGTTTACAGTGTTGCAGACGAGGCACATGGCTGACCAGGCTTAAAACAAACACGGATAAAAAGGATTATGGACACAAGGCTTTCGTCATCGGAACTAGAGCCACTGTGTGGGAAAATGTGTATTTCCCATCATCGCTTAGTGTTTGTGTACCCTCATGATTACTAACTCTAACCCTGGGGGATTAGGTGAAATAATATTAAATAATGATAAGGATCTAAACAAGCGTGAAGACACATGAAGGCTCCAACTGGGCCAGACATTTCTCATAACACAGCACACACACTTTCGCACAGTGATTACAGCAGACTGTGAAATTAGCGAGCAAGCCAGTAAAAGCAAAACCAAGGGAGGTGTGTATGCTGTAGTTTAATTAGCATTTTACCCCTGTGGTTAAACCAGAGAGCGTGAGTGCTGGTGAAGGCAGAGCTGAAACACTGTATGCCTTCTTTGTGAGATGACGCTGCTGTAGGGATTAGGCTGTAGGTGCAGTTCACCAGGGTCACCGCTCAATCACCCTCTTTCTGCATGCTCCTCTAAATAAGTGGCACAGTATGTTTAAGAAATATGATCTCCAGGTTTGTCTATTTTATTAAAGATGTAGGGAAATATTGTAGCTACTAGCTGATGTTTGAAAGGCAAAGGGGTACTGTCTGTCATTATGCAACCAGTGCCCAAAGAGATGAGACCACCCGCTCTGGGTGAGTTCATGATGCGGAAAGTTGTGGTGACCACAGAGTGCTCTGAGAGAAGCTCGGACACACTGTTGAATGAATACTAGGTGTGGATCAATGTCTAGTAAAAGCAAAGAGATCTTTTTTGCCTTTTTTCAAATTAGGCTGAGAGCATACTTCTTTTAGTAAGTAGTCAGCCAGTGCAGCGAATATCAATCTACACATCAGGCATAATGATCTGAAAAGGATGCTTAGTGTAATAACACCAGCTTTGATCTCATTTCAAAGAGGGGCCCGCATACGTTCTTCTGGCCAGAGTGCGGTTGCATGTTTGGGGTGAGGACACCGCAGGGCTTGTCAGCAGTAGCAACACAGCTGTGAGATTACAGCGCAGAGACACTACAAAGAGACCACATCATGTTTCCAACACAAAACAACCAACTGTCACGAGAGCCATTATGAATGAACGTGCAGTGAGAAAAACAAAACAAAGTGATATTAGTTTCAACAATGAACTTAAAAGTCAAGTTCCTCTACCTTTAACTCATTAAAAAGGTCTGTTATGTAGAGCGCACCTCTTGCCCTACACCCTAAATCAGCTGGTTTCTTTTCATTCCTGAGAAAATGTTTTACAACATATGTATTACAATGGTTGTGTCCTGCAAAATGACCCCCTCCTAAAAGATAATATCCACATTAAGCTCATAAATCAGGGGGCCAGATCATATAGATTAGATGTCTGTCTGGATGTCTGATTTAGCAAAATTGGAAAATGCATGGCTTTGTTTCAAGATGTAATAACTGAGAATCTTTGGTGGTAAAACTGTTTGTTTTCCTAGTAAAGCATTTGGTTTCTCAGTGTTTCCTTTCAGAGTGTGTTTCTTTTATATATAGTTTATAAGGAAATCTAAATCAAAAATCCATTAGTAAATCAGTTATGTTGTATCTTTTGCCCTCACAGTCCAAGCTGAACATGGAGAGCTTGACCAAGCCAGAGTTGCTGATGCTTTTCAGCATCCTGGAGGGAGAGCTGGAGGCCCGCGACCTGGTCATTGATGCCCTCAAGGTACCTTTCATAGAGCTGGTAACAATGTAACATAACATATCAGTGATTCTCTGCACGAAATCTTTCTTCTCAAAGTACACCCATATAGAATTGAAAAGTGCCTTTTTTCACAGCAGGAAAAAACCATGAAAGTGTCAGAGAAACTTCTCAAACCATTGCAGTAGAATGTTGCCACAATGCTGCATGTGCTTTTTTAAATTAGCAAGGAAACAATTTGCAAAGGTCATCATGGTGTATGTGATTTACAAAAATGGTGGACAGCAGTGTAACAGATTATGCTGCTGCCTCACAGCCACTTTTTAAGCCTACAGACGGAGGTCTTGCACAAACCTACATGGGAAAGGTTATTGATACCTGATAATATATATGTTAGGTCCATTTAGAATGATGAAAAACAGTAAATCACATCAGTCATGCATGTGGTTTTGGTGTTACGGGACCTAAAGTAAATAGAGATTTGGCAACACAACGAGGAGGGAAAAACCCAGCTAAAACAATTA
The DNA here is from genome assembly GCF_000735185.1 of Notothenia coriiceps. Classification (NCBI taxonomy): domain Eukaryota; kingdom Metazoa; phylum Chordata; class Actinopteri; order Perciformes; family Nototheniidae; genus Notothenia; species Notothenia coriiceps. The sequence goes on along the minus strand of NW_011342738.1, from coordinate 142,070 downwards.
AGATTTTACCCAAGTAATGCTGTTAATGGCAGTCATTTCCTGCGAAAAAGCTAAGTGTATGGAAACGACAAAGCCATGTGTCTGTGACGCTAATATTCCTACAGTATGCCCAATTTGCTTGCAGCAAACTAGAGTCTATGCCTCTGGAGAATTGAGTCTTTTGGGGCAATGTCTAACGTTTAAATGAATTGACGCACCCCAGGGAGATTGAACACACACACACACACACACACACACACACACACACACACACACACACACACACACACACACACACACACACACACACACACACACACACACACATACACATACACACAGAGCTCAGGTTGTTTTACTTTTGCAGGATTAATGCTGCATTTTCTCATTCTCTATTAAAGCTATTTTCTGCTTCTGTGTCCTTTGAAGTGCTGTGCTCTGCAGGCCCACATACTCAGGCTTTCAGTGACTATTTGCATGGCGTTAGGATGTTTTGTCAATACAAACAGTTGTAAACTTGCTTCATTGTCATGCTGCTGCTAAGGCCCTATTTTCTGAGACATTTATATGACACTCCAGACTATTAACTATTAATATTTGAGCTATACGCCAGTTGCACTCTTGGAATTCCATGCATTTTCCTGGAGTAAAACACACCATTAAAAGCAAAAAATTAAAAGCCAGCAAAGTGGAGAGAGCAGCAGTCCAAAGAGCGCTCTGCTAAATGTTCATGTGTTGTGTCTAGACCGCATTCCTCCATTTCTCCTGGGAACTGGCCATCTAAGGCAAGAAGAGATGCAGCCCACTGGGTGCCTGATGACTCAATGTGCGAGAGAGTAGGAGTGAACAAATAAACATTGACCTTAACTGGAGCTTGGGGGGAATATGGCTTTCATGGCTCCACGGGCACAAACTGTTAACCCATTCAGGTCTGGGATTGGATCACTGATGCAGTGTTAACCGTCACAGATCTTTGATTAAGGGTGTAATCTCTGAATTTGAGGAAATGCAGGGTGTAAGTGAAAAAGGATCTCTTGAGGTAAACTGATGTATTTTCTGCAGCACAGCGTTTTCCATATGAAAAGCTGAAGTACATACCGTTCTGGTGTTCTATTGTTAAGAGATTGGAGATGGGGAATCCTGGGTCTTGCCCTCACATGAAAACAGATTGGTATCAGTAAAACATCACCCGATAATTCTTTAGTTTTTAGCCACACTACAGGCATTGGTTTTATGGATGGCAGTGTTTGTCTGTATTCCCACCATTCTCCAGACTGAAATGTCTTAACAACTATCATATAGATTGCCATGCACTTTTGTACAGCCATTCATGGTCCCCAGAGGATGCTTTATCCTGTGGTTATCCCTTGATTTTGCATATAGCACTAACAGCAGGTCAAACTAATACCTATCCTGTGGAATATCTCACCAACCACTGTCTAGATTGGCACAATAGTTTGTACAAAAAGTCATAGTCCCCAGAGGAAGAACCCAAATGACTTTAGTCATAATACCATCATCAGGTAACACTTGAATGAATGGATTGTCAGAAACATTACTGTTGTCCTTTGGATAAAGACATTTAGTGATCTTTTACATTTTTGGATAGTCGCCTTCAGGTAAACTTTTTAATGTATCCAATGGTTCATTACCAAATATCTGAAAAGAAGAATGACATTACCATCAGCATGGATAGCATTTCCTGCATGTTAGCATGCTTATGTTTAGCATTTTGCAGGAGGAAATGCCCTATCTACATGCAGGTGCACCACTAGAGTCCGAGTCTTGTTCCAAAAATAAGATTGCACATGGGCCTACAGTAATAAGAGAAGTACATGTAGTCATGTTGCTCATGACTGACTTGTCACTGCCACACCAAATGTCATGTGAGAAATGTTTGGCTCAATGACAAATCACCACAGTCATAACAACCCACTTAACTCTTTGCTTTTTTATGCCATTGCTTTATAGTTAAAAGAAAGGGAACTGGACAGTTTGTGTCATTTCCATTCTCTGTGTTTTAAAAATCTACTATTCTTATCAGTGTTTTCTACAGAATGTAGTATAAGTACAGGATGTGTGGTTAATGATGTTGTTTTTCTGAGGTCCTCTATATCAAATGATGCATAACTATCAATGGTATTCTAGCTATCCACTACATTTTTCCATTTGTGACTCACTTCAGCAGCTGCTCAAGCTGCGGCTTTCAAAAGGAAGTTAAGTCTCTGGCAATGCTCACATTTGGCATACAAAGCTCTGCAGTGATCTAGTGTTCCCTTTGCTTAGGGACAGGAATATGAGTCTTTACTTACTTAAGTTCAAAGGGAACTTAAATATGAAAATTAGCCTTTTAATTAACCGTCAAGTTCACATGGTGTGGTTGACAAGAGCTTCCAAATGGACGTACTTTAAACAGTTAACCATGCGTGTTATGTGGTAATGGGGCACAAATAAGGAAGAATAGCCTTTTTGTAGCTTCTATATGCATCAGCTGATTGGATTAGTGTAAGTTACTGTATCATCCAAAATCATGTGCTTATGAATAGTATTCTCCAGACATCCATTTCCATTTACACGCCTGAGCATTTCAGGGTATTTAGAAATCTGCCTTAGCAGCTCTGAAATATATAGGACTCGTCGTGGGTGAAAATTTCATATATCACCGTCTCTTAGTATTATACAAATCTTGTCACCAACCTCGTTCAACTTAAAACAAATCCAGGCATGTGTCAGCAAAAGATAAGCTGGATTGGAACCAGTGCAGCCATGGCACATCCCAAGCCAAAGCACACTAGTTGCCAAGAACTGCAGCCAACAGGAAAAAGCATGAATAATGGAGGTAGATTGTATGTAGCAGCCATGCAGTGAATGTTTATGGGCATTGAGCACTGAGCAATGGAAGAGTTAGGTGTTAAGTATTAAATAATGTTCGGAATGTCTTTCCTGTTATCCCTCTTTTCCCTTCTTCCAGCCTCTGAAGCAGTGGAGGATTGAATCAGAGGAAATAAGCCTCCCTTTGTGGAAGTCTGTGCATTGATGGGCTGGGCAGTGAGCAGAGGGACACTGAGTCTGTGTTCATGGGTGAACCTTTGTGTAAAGAGGACTTTTGAATAAGAAGAGAATAGTACTTAAAGGTAAACTATCCAGTTTACGTTATGTGTGCAGACTGAACAGAAAACAAGAAAAACCAATGAACTGATTTGAAAAAAAATCTACGTTAGACGTGTTTGTGTGCGTTTCACAAAGTTTTCCTCTTGTTTCTGAAGTGGATTGCAAAGCGTTTTTCTCACTCTTAGTATTGCTTACAACTGCAGCAATGAAAGTCAGACCAAGTGTTTATCCTGAGGCAAAGTAGGTGTCTAGAATGTAAACCTGATCCAAGCAGCTCCAATCTTTGACCGTAAAATGACACATCAGAGCAGACATTCATTGACGGGAATAGGGTCGGGCCGTCGGCCAAATCTGTCGTCAGATTCCTCTTTGAAGATTTCTCTTCAAAGCTAGAAACCTTTTTGAGGAAGAGAAAAAAAATACCCATCAAAGAAATTGTACTGTTTATATAAATCACAAGTATGCCTTCAAAAGAGACGTTTGGCAGGCAAATGTCATGTTTTCTAAGTCAGTTGGATGTGAAACCTGTATTGTATGAACGTAATGAGGACAGGGGCTATATGCCACTTTCATAACTTAATCTACATTGCATTAGATTAAGGGCTTCAGATAGCTTTAAACATGCATTTTTTAATCCTCCTGGGCATCCTGTGTTTTCCTTGTTTGATCCACCTTCACACAGTCCTCAGTGGACTGGATCAAATAACAGCAGCAAAGCCCGGCAGCCTTGCCCTCCTCTCTTATGTCAGATGAGCTAATATTGTTGAAGATGACAATCTCAAAGCCTCAGATCTGTTGGGGAATATTGCTTGAACTTTTCTGTCTGCAGCCATCAAATGGCACTCCCTGTATTTTTAACACTTTGTTAACTAACTCCAGGTGCTGAACTCTCTTTGTACGTAAACATATCAGTCATATGACAATGTCTGGACTTAAGAATCAATCAATTATATATGCAATCTGATGAAATAGTTGATATATCAGCCATTAAGTGTCCAATCCACATTACATCCAGTTTCTTGGTCAATGTCTTTCTGGAGTCCAGTGTTCGCTGTATCACATGCATCGAGTCACAGTGGCAGTGACACATGAAGCTACAAAAAATGTTTATGGGAAAAATTAATTGCTGCTATCAGACCATAAGCAATCAACATTGTTGTTGAAAAGGTATGGATATCCCTAGTTATAAAAGTTGTTGTTTTACTCCAATATAGTGTCGTTTGGAAGGCTCATAAATACCTATGTGCTCAGCTGTAATATCTTCAAACAATGTGCAGCTCAATGCTCTGTAAGAAAAGTGAATAGGACTGAATATTGTCTTCAGGCACAACCAGGCTCTCGGCTACACACTAAACTTCTCAAGTAATCTCGGTATCAGTCATCAGGAGCTATGTCCTCACCTTGCTGAAGAGGATACTGTTCTCTCTAATCTTTTGATCCTCTTTTGTTGAAACCTCACGAAGACAACCTAGAGCTTTCTCCCCCTCTTTCCCTTTATCTCCCCCTCTCTCTTACTGTACTTCACCCTCTTTTCCTGGTATGGCCCAAAGGCATCTGCTGAACCTGAACTGTCTTGCTTCTATTTTTCCTCCTTTGTCTCGAGTTAAACATAGAGCAGGTCTGCTTTGGCCCAGGTCCAGCACAGAGCAGCTGTCCTGCTAAAGATAGACAGACACCATATGTTGCTTCTTCCTTCTGCTTGCACTCTTTCTCTGGCATTTTTCTACACTTCCTCTCCCTCTCTTCCCCTTCCTTCCCATCTACACATCATTTCCATTCAAGTATTAGAGAAGCTGATAATGTGTGTGGAACAAAGTATTTCCTTTTAAATATAAGTGAAGTGACAGCAGTGTGTGTTAACTTAAATTACAACTGTCAGGGATTATAACCTTCAAATCATTTCATAATAACACCAAAGTTCAGTAATGTGGATGTCAGCTTTTGGAGTCAAATATAGTGACTGCTATGAATGATTGCAGCTAGGGTTAAATTGGCACTTAACACACAGTTTAACTGAGGCGGGTAGGAATGTCATTTGTTTTGCAGGTATTTAGGTAAGTATTGGACTAAAGTCAAACTTGCAATGGTGCTAGATGAAAAGTTAGATCAACAGAAATGTATTCTGACAAGTTCATTAATGTATGTGTTGCAATGCTCATGGAAATCCGTCGACATCCAATAAATATTTAATTGAATTAATAAAAACTTTGGAAAGAGCAACGGTCAGGGATCACTAGATTGTAGATTCATTATGGCATGGCATTGCATCCAATAGTTACGATATGTCTGGATCAAAGCGTTGAACAACCTACTAACTGTCTTTTTTTCAATCCATAAAACCCTGCCTCTTGAAATGTATAAACACAAGATGCTTTATCCAGTAACAGCTGAGATTCAAACAAGCCTGAGGAGCAAGAAAAGTGATCCAAGAGAAAATGCACATGCTAAAACCAAGTAGCCTTCTTTCTGTAAACAAGGCCATTTATACCAAAGCAATTCCACTCGTGAATATTTCCTACCACGTAACCTTCAGACCACAAACATACTGTAACTAAACCACTGTCACTCTCCCCCTCCTCTCCTCCCTTCAGGGCCAGGGTAAAGAGCTGTTCATCCAGGAGCGCTATGGCAAGTACAACCTGAGCGACCCCTTCCAGGCCCTGCAGAGGGACAGTGAGGCTGCCGGGGACCAACTCAAAGAGCCAGGCTGTCCCTCCGCTACCTCCAACCCTCTGGTGGTTCTCAAGCTGGTGGTGGGCCACTGCAGGAGGATGCAGGAGAAGATGCTGGCCCAGCTGGCTGCAGCAGAGAGCAGGCACAGAAGGGTGGGTGTGGAGGTGTGGTTCTAATTACGGGAGGCAGGAATGAGCTGGTTTCTCATGAAGATGTAAACAAACTAAAATAATTAGGAAACATGAAAGATAAAAGCTGCTAGCCTTCAGTGGTGGAAAATATTTTAAATGGAGATTGCAATCAGTAATTTGCAATACGGATTATTTTTCTGAAAGTATACTCTGGAATGAACAAAAGAAAAAAAAGAGAAATATCTGCATCTGATTTCATGTTTTCTTTTGTTTAATCTAACACTGGAGGCCTGTCTAATATTAAGACAGTGATTGGAAAATCCTGATTTTATTTAGTGTTCAATCATATAGACAAGGCTATTATGCCATCTCTGTGTTTTTTGTTTTGGTATATACTTAAATGACTGTTGCAAATAATGATTCCAATTGCATGTTTTGGAACTGTACAAAACAACTCAATCATCTTAGGCCTTGTTAAACCGCAGAGTGATGACTACACTTTTCTCTGCAGGCGGGCTGAACATTTAAATAAGCTTAACTATGCAACTATTTAGCTTGACTGCCATCAGCGTTTTCACTCACAAATGTAGTAATCATTTTGCTTCAAAATAACTATTATTGGCGTAATTTTAAGCAGACCATGCAGGATGGTTTCCCTCCTGACTCTCTGTCTCCCCACTGTGTTTGCTTCAGGTCATTGCAGACCTGGAGGAGGAGAAGAGGAGGCATGCTGAGGACACAGCCGAGGGAGATGATGTCACCTACATCCTGGAGAAGGAGAGGGAGCGCCTACAACAACAGGTGTCCTCTAATTAAAAGTGACATGGGTTGCACTGTAAATATTTGTCCAAAATGTACTGTGGGAAAGCTTTATAAGAACTATCAAGGGTTGAGTAGTGCAGGTGGGTTGTTTTGTAAAGCACAAGTCAACACTTCCCTGCTTATATTGAGACATTTTATTCTCCAAATGTATCTCTTTTTTTTGGTAAAATGTTCTGAAATGTATACATACAGTTGTTGTGTTGCACATATACTAATAGACTTTGAGGCTGACAATAAAATGGATGATGGCTAAAGCAAAACAATGTTTCCCTCCTCTGACAGCTTTGTTCATTGTTGGTCTCGCCTCTTTCTCTGTAGCTGGAGTTTGAGCGGAGCCAAGTCCGGAGGTTAGAGAAGGAGCAGCGTCGGATGACTGAGCAGATCGAAGCAGAACGGGCTCAACACAAACAGCTCTCCTGCGCTCTGGCCAAAGAGTGCAAGTGGGCAAGTTCCCGGGCTCTGGAGGAGGGACACCGGCTGAGCGAGGTGAACCGCAAGCTCGACAAGGTATTAACATTTTGTATACAAGTATATTTTTTTATATAAAAAAAAAAAATTGGAAAAAATCTGCTCAAAGATTATTGGTCAACCCCGTCAGAGACTTTATGACTCTGCATCTCCAACAACATCATCTCGGACCCAAACCATGTTCTGAACAGAGAATATAAACTGCTACCATTTAATCGGAGATACACGGTCCCACGATTCAATAAAGTCAGACTGAAGCAATCAGTCAATCCTCACATTAAATACAGAGCTAAATCCCAGATCAAATGCACGCTGAAGGGTCTCTGAGCATGTTTTCTCTCTGTGATTGTGCGGTTATGTTAAATGTTTGTTTTTCATGTATTGTTTCTTGATATTTGTCTATGTTGATGTTACACATGGAGCTGCTTTGATGCAAGTCCAATTTCAGAGTATTCAAGTATTATCGTATCGTTTCGTATACAAATGTTGGGCTGTGTTATATTTTGCACTCGGGTGTAAGATACTTTTTTTTACTTTGGCAGGAGAAGGAGTCTTGTCAGGCCCTGAGAAACGAGCTGGAGGATGAGAGGTGGCGAGCTCTGAGGATGGAGGCGAGGGTGGAGGAGCAGCTGGCCGAGTTCGACACAGAGCGAGAGCAGCTCCGCTCACGTCTGAAGAAGGAGGAAGCTCACTGCTGTCAGCTGCAACAACAGGTGTGAACACTTGAAAGCATTCATCATGCAGGTGGCAGTAGATGGCACATTTTGCATACTATATTCGCCTCATGTTATTTAATCTAATCTTAGTGCGAGAAGAACGTTTGCTTGCATTGTTCAGCCAAATTTGTATTTGAAATGAATCTCTTTCACCATTTTTGTGATCAGGTACAGGAGCTGAAGAGGAAGCTGGAGGAGAGAGGTGTTGCTGAGGAAGTAGGAGCTCCAGTACAGGCAGAAAGGAAGGAGTGGGCCTCAAGAACCCCTGCTAGACAGATAGCAGTGGACATGGTTACATTCGAGGACCTTGAAGAAGACACACAGCAACACGAGCAGCCAAACGTTCCCGACTGTACTGAGCAGACCGACGGGCACCCCGACCCAGACAGCGCCCTTTCAGACGACATCTGTCTACACAACGGAGATGAAGATTCTCCAGTTCATCAGAGCCAGGCTTCCTCCTCCAATCTCCCTCCCTCCTCCCCCTGCTCCTCACCCGTCCTTGCCAAGCGCCCCCCAGGCAGCCCGAGCCCTGGCAGCTACCAGTCTCCCTACCAGGCTGGGATCAACCAGCGCTTCCACGCTGCTCGACATAAGTTCCAAGGAACCATAGACCCAGAGCCTCAGACCCAGGCCGCACAACCGGCCCTTCCCCCCTCGCCAAAGGACGCTCCCCCAGTTACAAGCAGTCCCCCCCTAGAAGCCAGTCCGGTGAAGCAGATGGCTCGGAGCACCGTCACACAGGTCCTGTCTCGCTTCACCACCGGACAGCAGAACGCCGCACCTAAGGGCGCATCGCCCAACAACTCACCCTTTGGGACGGACTACCGGAGCCTGGCTGCGCCCCTGTCTCCGGTCGTCGCGAGGGCCGCGGGGGCCCTGCAGCAGGGGATCAGATCACCCACCATCCCCAGGGCCGACAGGGGCAACCCTCCACCCATCCCCCCCAAGAAGCCCAGTCTGGCTCAGGCCCCCCCCTCCCCGGCCTCAGTGCCCCGGTCTGCCGGACACTTCCCTGACTCCGCCCTCTCAGGCAGCTGCGGCCTCACTTCCAGCCAGGAGGGAGTCAAAGAACTGGACATGGTGGTGTCTTCCAACTAACGGATCATTTGATTCGTCAGTAAACTAGTCCGCTGCTGCTTTGCTCGTGACATGATGGTTTAATCCACATCTCATCATTATGAAAGTTGATATATTATTTTGTACATGACAGGATTTACATCCTATGCTTATTGAACAGAGGTCCCTTCAAACACTGTTGTCTTTGTATTTATTAGATTCTTTATGCACTCTACTTTAGGTAGTGGTTAAGGGGTAGTACTAATGAAGAGTTACAACTCCTAGTTTTAGTTTAAATTGTGCCAATACTTTGTCGGGCCCACCGTACTATGAAAGTATTTTATATTAGTATGTGTCATATTTCCAAAGAATGCTAATCAGTGTACCATCTAAAGAGGCATTACTTTCCATAGTATGTTGCTTGTTCATACAACAAATACTCTAATCTTCAGACCAAATGTAAGAAGTAGTCCTTGGACCAATTTTATTACAATATATGCCTATTTTCTGTGTGCACTCTTTTGTACTTAGCTGCCGTTTTTATAAAATGTATTTTATAAATGTTCCTTAGTTATTACTGTATGATGTGTTAGCACAAAAGATAATCTATTCAGTGTCATACCGAGCTTAATTCATGTATTACTTTATGTTTCAGTTATCTCAGATTATAAACAGACACCAGAGAACAATGAGATAAGTGTTGCTGATATATGTCGTGTTTTTGTCATTTATAAGAAATCATGATAAAGGTTTTAGCAGTCAATGGCTCCGATTATTATCATATCACAACTGCTGTGTTGGTTATCTCTACTCTCATCAGATCCTTTACAGTACTTTAAATGCTGGAAAGTGACAGATTGAATAAATTAATCCCAAATATCGTCACCTATTTATATCTTCTTTTCTTTGATCTCATAAGAGTTATATGTTGCTTATTTTACAAGTGTTAATCCCATAAGGGAAAGCTTGCTTCCATAATTGTTAGCAATTAATCCGAAAAATTAATTTCCAGATGCATTAATGAAAGTTTATTCTTTAGAATGTGTAATACTATAATTTCTATATCCAAAAATAAAATATACCATAGATATTGTTGATGATAGTATCTAAAAAAAAGCATCAACTCCCCCCATTGCATTTCACACTTATACTTCACATAAGATTAATAGCATAAATAAATGTTATTGATAACCTTAAGTAGTATCATATTTTACCTTGCCTTATAAAATCTGATATGTATATTCAATGAGAAAGTTAATTAATTATACTTATTTAATTAACTAGAAACTAGTATCTAGCATCCTCAGATAATGATTTACATATTAAGGACACCAATTTGAAATGTTCTGACTTTCCATGAATATAATTCTGCTCATGTTCTGTATTCTGAGGATATACAGTAGTGTTTAGAAAACAGTTGTATACTGTACAGTCAGGGAGAGTCCTCTAGAGGTCAGTATTTGATTAGTCCCCCACAGCTTGCAGGAAATGCATGAATAATGGCTCCGCTGATATTTGGCAGTACTAATACCCTTTCTACCCACTGTGATTTAATATTTAGTATATAATATCAATATGCACTGAATCTGTGAGCACTGATATAAAGTCATATTGCAGCATTATTAAACTATGCCTATAAAGTATACTATATTATGGCAGATTTGTGTCAGAAAAATACAGATATGTTATTTTGATGCAGAATTTACATTATTATCTTGTTAAATAGTAACAGTTACAATAGAAAGAAAAACTGATTTCAGTGGAGGTGCTAAGAAGATTGCAAAGAGTGCATATACTGTACTGTAGGTACAGAGTTAGTACTGCATTGGTGGCTTTATTCAAACTCATATACACTGTGTACTATATTTTGGTATGTTTTATATTTCTTTTTTGTGTGACTGACTAGATTTTGATGCTGAAAGAAAGAAATATCAATCTTGCTGGTGCTTGGTTGTGAAGATAAGTTGTGAAACCCTTAAGTGTACTGAACTGTTTGTTATGTTGCGCCCTGGTTTACTTCAACTATAAACAGTGTTCTAGTGGTATGTTGTTAAAGTGATGCAAGTTAGGAGAGAAATTGGGCAGTGGTGTTAAGTTTGGAATTGGGAAAGTGCATAAAAGAAAAACAGAAATACATGTCTTACTCAACAAACATATTTTCTGTCTTCTATAATGTCCCCGATATAGTGACTTTGTCCCCCTCTCTCACACACACAGATCTTCAATCAGTCAAGGTGGCCTGACATCATGCTATACCAGATACATGCAGGGCACACAGTGACTGGGACATCCGACACATTAAATCCCCTCTTGGTTGTTGGGGAAGGGTTGGCTGGTTAGCGGGACGGGTCACCTCTTCTCTCAGCTCGGCTCACCTAATTAACATTCCAGTGTAGTGCATCCCAAATCCAGCACAGGCACGCCTGGTTCTCCAGCTGAGCCCCATCCTTCTCGGCCACCATAAACACAGCTCAGGTCGCTGAGCATCCTCGCTGCTGTCACTGCCAGCATAGATGCTCACTGTACTCTGCTACTGGGAGACAATCCACAACGCTGAGCAGACAATATGATGGTCTGGATTTTTAAAAGCTTGCATGATTGTTGTGTTGAGAAAACCTAATAGTAAATGGGAGCTTGTACAGTACACATTCTGGTTTTTGCTTTCCTTTTTTTCCTTTGTTTGAGTAGTGTTTATGCCTCGTTCAAAATGTGGATGCTTTAATTCCAACACTGGCTTCATTCAAACTCTTGCTTTTAGAGGATTAAGGTTGCATGACTACAAAATGTTGCCTTTTTCAAACAAGCTACGGTTTTGACCCAAACTGAAACTTGCCTCTCCTTCTGTTAGGATTCCACATGACGAGAGGTAATAATTAACTTTTCCCCTAAAATAAATCTCAGAACAGTGGATTACAAATCTTTTTAAGTGGCCGACCTCAGAAAGTTGGCAATCTGTTTTTCCCTTTTCCTGGAAAGGACAATTCAGATTTTTTTATGTTATTGCAATTTGTTCTGATGTGGATTTGTTAGATATTTTCTCTGTAAGGTTGCGTGAGACATGCTTGTGATAAAGCACTATACGTATAAATAAACTTGAACTTGAGAATGATAGCTGCAGCCGCCACATGTCCCTCCTGGGCAGATCTGGTAAGTGTTGTACTTTATGACTGTGGTGCGCAAAAGCAGACACATAATAAGACACATGGTGACATAGCTGCAGTGTCATGTTGTGAAATGAGATGACAAAACCGAGGTCAAGGAGGGAGCACGTAGCCTGTCATGAGTTTAACCACAAATTTACGACCTTCTCGTTTCAGACATGTTGAACAAAAGCAAACTGCAGCACGTCAACTCGTTAATTTTCTTGTCAGAATAAGTGACGGCTGCCGTCTCTGCACTGGTCCCACATCAATGTCATAATCACTGTCATCTGAGCGCTCCTCTGTGTGTGTGCCTCGTAATGGTTCGATCTCTTTCTTATCCTCTTGCGCTCTTTTTTCTCCCTCTTGTCCCCTCTTTTCCATCCAAAATTAGCCCAGGCCATGAGACGGGTCTAGAATAGGATCTCGGGCCCCCACACTGAGCCTCTTAAAGACCACAGCTGGAGCTGGCTCAAAGCGAGACAGAAGGAGAGGGAGGGCCGGATGACGAGTGTTATCGCTACCATCACCTGCTCCCTGTAAAGCAATTTGTTATAGAGTTGTCACTGTAAAATCCATAGCTTGTCCTGCGGTAAAGAAAGACAGGGTCACATGTAATGAGGATCTGAGTGTTGCTCCAAATCCAGATATGACATAACTGAAGGACAAACAGCTGGGCTGTGTGTGTGTGTGGAATAAAAAAGGGGAGAAGGTCCAGTAACAGAAATGACACAGGTATGAAGCTTATGTTGATTGCAAACTACACAGATGTACATGTTATTATTTATTTTCAAATAAAAAACCTATTCCTTGTAAGAAAATGTGTGATTGGGCAATCCTAAAGATGACTATTACATTCTTTGTCTGCCACGGTATTTTTAGCCAGCTACATTGTTAATGACCTTTACATTAGGTCTCTACTAACACCCCTGGAATGTCGCTGATTAAATGACCTTACACACACACACACACACACACACACACACACACACACACACACACACACACACACACACACACACACACACACACACACACACACACACGCTGTATGCACATAGTGTCTTGTCAGCGTCTCCCAGTACCTGCTGGAAAGCCAAAGCACCAAGTGTCTCACTGAAGTCGCAAGGATGAAAGCCAGACGTGTCCTTGAGGTGGGTCATATGTTTCCACATTGGCTCGATGAGACAAACCTGTTTCTGGATCGGGACTGTTGATGTGAGCTGAACTACAAACATGCACTCCGCTGGCATTACATGAGAGGTTCAAGTGCTTGGAGATGGGGAGGGGAGGGGGTGGGGAGATATTTACTCTCCTACCCTCAGTCGTATGGAATGAAGGCATCATTTTAGAACATATAAATCATTTTCAGAAAAGGACTATATCGGGACCCATACCGAACTTGGAAAAACCAAAGAGTAAAACCCATGCTGTGAACTGTAAGCCATTTCAAAAGACCCCTATGTAAAGGTAGGGGGCCACTTCTATGGTGTGGTCTCCTCAATAAAGTGACCAAAGCATGGGATAGGACACAAATGCATTACAAGGGCAAAATATTTTCTCATTCCTTGACTACCCTCAATAATAACATGAGGATATTTAAATGACATACTGTACTTATGGTGTCTCCATTTTTGACATCTTCTGTATGTACCTCTCAGCTTTCAGGACTTGGGGCCTCAGTCCAGACATCTTTGATCTGGACTTTGCTTCAGCCTAAACTCTTGTATCTTAATCCTCTGTGTGAATGGGATCTTTGAGATGTTTCCCTCTTGTGTGTTTGTGCTTTTTCCAGTCCTTTGTTTTAGAAAGGAGGTTTTGTGGTTCCTGGAAGTTGCTTGAAGTTTTCCTAGATACACATTTTTCATCCTGCAAAGGGCTCATTGCATCGGTGGAATGTGGTTTAGAAGACATGTAAAATGTAAGTCTCATTCAACAATTATGCAATAGGGTCTGTGCACAATTAAAATGTCCTTTTTGTTGTATGGCAATAAGTATTTCAAAAATACAAAGATGTCACGACTGACGCATGTCTCCATTGTCAGCAGTAACTTTTTCCCATATGTTTCCAGTTTCCTTGGCAGTTTTTCTGTCCTATACAAAAGGGTCTAAGGATGCTGTCAAATTTCATGAAACAAATTGAATTCTCTGATCGAAACCTCTCCACATTTGCAATTAAATTGTCGAAGTGCCTTGAATGTGTTTCTTGAACCAGTTCAAATCTTAGACATCTCTGGTTAAGAGATTCCAAACAACAGTAAAGATCCTTTCATGCATTCAAATCTGCAAGAGCATTGCATTACACTGAACCAGCAGGCATATGAAACAATCTCTAAAATGCCCCCTGGGAAGGATTACCCATCTCTATGGAGACACCAAGTTCCTGTTTAATGATGTGTCAAAGTAGGAAAGCTTGACCCCTCATAGCTGTGGGTTCCCAAGCAAAACCTTCTCCTCTGACCCAAACGTACATCAGGAAAGACCTCCCTTATTATTATTATTCATTGAAAACACAATCAATTGGTTCCAATACGTAAATCAAAACCAATAATAAGAATCTCTGAAAATAAATATTTTACTTAACATGGCATGTCATAGGATGCTTTTTGGTTGAGTTGCACAGCATTATGTTTGGTGTTACAACACTTTTCTTTATGATAGTGAAAAACAAAAAAGTTTGACTTTGTAGAAAACAGCCAGTGAACTGTACAAAATGCCAAGGTATTATCCATGGAAAACAAGTCCCTATGGAAATATTGCATAATTTAATGAAATAATAGGTGTGTGCTGGCATACTGTATATCATGGTCCATCGTGCTTTAATGGTTGTTATAAAGTGGCAACAAGTTGGATGCCTTGGTTTTTAACCCTCGACATTACAGTCAGGGATATTTTTCCATCAAACTAAATATAAACATCTCCCATACTGCTGTCTGTTGGTCTACATACCGCTACTTGTAATTTTCAGACAAAGGGGGGGGGGGGGGGGGGTAGCGCGTCGCAGACAGCTTACGCACTGGAGCGGAGCGCTGCGCGTTTCGGTGCGCATCTTCATTCCAGACTACAGGAGGGAAGGTGCGCACAATGTCTGTGGCATCCTCAGAAATTGGTCTTTCAATCGACTTGTATCTCATTTTAAGCGACTTTTACGGATTTTGCTTCTGTGTTACAGCATCGGATTCTGTACTTGTAATCTGAAGATTTGGGGCATTAAATTCGGTACCCAACGACTGAGGCAAAAAGATGAATGTATGACTTTTAGAGACATCTGAAACGAAGGATTATTCTGCTCGTTTATTAATAAGAATTTCCGACGCCAATGAAGATGATGGATGTACTGACAGAAAATATATTTGGCATTATTAAATAGTAATTGGTGGAGTATAAAACACTGTCCCTCCTTGTGACGGTTTTTTATTTTCCCGATGATGGACGGCAAACAATCTTCAAGGACTTTCAAACCTGGTTGTGCAGCTTTTGCCAACAAATGAAAGGAAGAAACATGTTTTGTTTGACGAAATCTCGGAGTTTATCAGACAGCAGCAGGACTATGAGGATCAGACATGGGACAAAAGTCCATCATCACTCCAAACCTATTTCTAAAATACACTTCATATTTATTTTCCTGCTGCTCATATTCACACCGAGGGTGGATTCATCGTGGTGGTGAGTGAGATTTCTGACTTTTATATTGCTGATACTGAGATGAGTTTAATAACAACCATGTGGTAGATTACATACACTTATCTGATAAAAGTATGTAAAACTAATAACCTGAGAAAGTTTATCCATTCTTTTTTTTTGTCAGTTAAATGAAAAAAAACACTGAAAGACAAAAAGGGGGTGTGTACCTAACTTTTTTAGATTATTTTAAAACAGTTTTTTTATTTCTTTCGTTAAAAAGGATTCAGTTGTTTTTTTCTTGCAAACAAACCTCCAAAAAAACACTTGTGTAGTCCAATAAAAGGATGAAATGTAACGCTTTCATCTGCAAGGGGATTTTTTTGGTTGCTGATGTTATTTAATGATTTCTTTTAAATATCATTGCAAAGTGAAATCTTCAGTGCAGCAAAGTGTGTGTGTGTTTACGAAGATTAATGGTATTGGGGGGAATCTCCCCTATCCATCAATCTTGCCCAGAGCAAGTGGCAGGTGCAGGCGCTGGTGCATGAATAAATGCCCCTTGATGATTGCTCTTGAGGTTTTAAAGTCTCAGAGGAGGAAAAAAAAAAGTAGCCCAGCCCCCCCCACCTGAAATAGGACATACTTTTCAAATGATATTTAATGTGTACTTTATATCAAACCAACCACAGTGAAGCAGTACACATTTGTACATGTTCTTCCTTTATGTTTGAATTATGGCCCTGCACCACATACCAATTAGCTTCTGATTTACAGACGGATTTAGATTAAACATGCACCCTTTGTAAATAGAGTTATGAATGGTAATTTCCCAAGAGAGCCGAAAGCATATGTTATCCTATTTTCCATTGTGTAATTCTGTCCTATGCAAATATATTTTGAAAAAAACTATGATTAAATAACTTAGACATTCCAGAGAGAGAGAAAGACGAGGAAACGCTTTGAAAGAAAATAAGCTTTGTCTCTGATTAATCCAGTTTCTCATTGTTGGGTCCTATTTTTAACCATTGAGATCATTTAGATGAGAACCATGTGTCTTGCTGTACAGGACCCCCTTCCCTCTCCCCTTCTATGTGTGTGTCCTCTTGGAGACAGTCAGGGGTCTTTTGGCAGAGCCGATGTGTACAACACACAATAAACACAAGTAGGGCTTCTGCTCTGCTTTACTGCTCAGGCAGATAGTCGTAGTGAAACGGGCCTGGGACAGCCATAACAGGAGTGGAAACTGCCTGCTACGTCCGTTTCTGTCTCGGTGGCCAGGCGACACAAATGTGGCTGCGATTAAGGACTATAATGATATCCGGATGGAGAGTGGAGCGTGCAGGCTTAGAGAGGGAGGTGGGGGGTGGGTGGGGGCGTCTGCATATGGTTCATCTGTGTGGTTGGGAGGGAAAGGCCTGAGCGGTCACTTGCACTGTAGATGACTGTCCTCATGTCCTGTTGATAAGAGCCCCCCCCCCAGTGTCACAGTATCACCAGCATGTGATCCAACCTTTTAGGAGTTGCTACAAAAGTAAGGGATTATGTCTGAATAGAGCAGGAAGCTAAAGCCTGTCACAGGGAGAGAGGTTTTCATTGAACGGGAGGAATTTAATAATCTCTTCTGTCTGGAATATCTGAGTCTCAAGTAGAGAGAGGGGTATGGATGTGAAAAAAATAGGCATGCTAGTAGGAGTTCAATGCTAATGCTAATCTCGTTTGAAAGAGTTGGACATTTTGAGAGATACCGTTATTCACTTTCTTGCTAAGAGTTTGATTTGAAGATTGATATGGCTCTCTTTTCTGTACACTAAATATAAACCTATAAACAGCTGAAGGCTAAGCTAGTTTAGCATAAAGATTGGGAACAATTTACAATCTCTGTTCAAAAATAACAAAATCCGCCTACCGTGACTGCCGATCTCCCCAACACATTGTATTTTCCTTGGTAACTACAGAAACCAAAGTTAGAAAAGTCAGCAAGTGCCACTTAGTGCAACTAGTCCCAACCAAGAAGTTGTAGATATCAGGAATATCTAGCAGATTCAAATTGTCTAAAATAACATAATCGCTGACTGTAACACTTACATTAAATAATATAAATAAATGACATTTAGCTATTTAAAATGTGGAAATCTATTTGGATATTGGATTTACTTAACGTTAATGTACCACTTCAACACATACAGTAGCCTACATGTAGCTTATTAAGACAATCTATAGAGTGGTGCAGTGACGAGTCCTAAAACCCGGAAGTGAGTTAGCATTTTACCACTATCGGTTCCCTCGTCTCAGTCAATGGAATTCCTCCATAGGATTTCGGAAAATAGCTGGAAATAAGGTCTGTGGTTGACACAAATTTAAGAGACAGATCACGTTTTGTTCTACGATATTAAATACATCAGCAGTGACCCCACCGGTGATTTTTTAAGAGTTTATGTGTCTGAAAAACGATGGTTGTTAACAAGTGGCTGAATAGGACTACAGAAGTTGTCGAGGACGTTGTACGTCATTATGCCGAACAGTAAACACTCCCGCTAAGTTTTCCCTGTTCTGCTCTAAAGCAGGTACCTGCGCTCTTGCAAACTTTTAAAACAAACACTTCAACTTGTACCATTTTGAATCTGTATTTTTGAATATCGATCTTAAGTTGGCGTGACGTTGAAGTCGTGCTACCCTGCTGTAGTTCGTTTATAGCATAATGTTTGCATTTTGCTGTTGGCGATTAGATTTATGATTAGAAAATTATAAAAGTAGGGTAGACATGTGGAGATTATCCGGCTGAACAAAACGTGCATTTATCAAACAGGTTTGTTTTCCATAGACCTTGTTTCGAGCTATTTTCCAAAATCCTATGGAGAAATCCCATTGCTTTTTTGTCGAGGGAACCCATCAAGCCCCCAGGAAGTGCGCCGGACTCTGAGGAAAATATTCGTTGTGGCCAAACGGCAGTACTACACTTCCGTATCAGTCGCTGGGCCCGAAACAATTAAAAACATTAAATTAAAAACATTCGGTCCTCAAGTTGTAAAATGTGCTACTAACGTTATTCTGAGAGTTATTTTCCTCTGCATTATGAACGCGGATCCAACCCACGGGACCGCGCCGCCCGGCACGTTCATGTGACGTGTTCAGTACTACATGAGTTTTACCTTTACCCATGGATGCACAATAAGAACAGATTATATGATTATATGAATACTTTCGTGACGTTTCGCTCACTCAAAAGTTGGGCCATTTTGTCTTCATACACCAATGAGCAACTCTCATAGGAATGAACGAGGCCCTGCCTCCCACGCTGTATCCAGTTCTCATTATACATCCATGGAACCCATGCGCAGTTTATTTCTGGGTAAATACGTAATCCCTGCACCACTCTATCGGCAGGAGGGGTATACGTCATCTGAGAAAACAATGAAAACATTATTTTTATGTCTTAATATATTTTTCTCAAATTTGAGACAGAAGATAAGACTATACCATTTAGTACAGGCTAATATGAAAAACAAACATTGTGTGTGACTCTAACCCTACCCCTTGAACTCATTGTGAACTATTATGTGTCTGCAGGTACATTGGGGCGCTAGGTGCTCGAGTGATCTGCGACAACATTCCCGGCCTGGTGAACAAGCAGCGGCAGCTCTGCCAGCGGCACCCAGACCTGATGCAGTCCATCGGAGAGGGAGCCAAAGAGTGGATCAAAGAGTGCCAGCACCAGTTCAGGAACCACCGCTGGAACTGCAGCACGCTAGACCGAGACCACACGGTCTTTGGCAGGGTGATGCTGCGTAGTGAGTCTGCAAACATTTGAATGGGATTTCTATCTGTGTGGTTCTTTGTCCGTGCGTGGCAGTGTTTGTTTATGTCAGTGACACTCCAGTTAATCATCCTCGTAAATGTCCGCTGTTACAAGATAAGCAGAGAATTAATAGGGATCTTATTAATTCAACTTTTCCCTAGAATACAAACAGAATGAGAAATTGCTGTGCGTGTTTTGCCTTCCCTGGAATGAGAGAAGATTGGGAAAGTGAACGTTTTCCCGAAAAACAAGTAGCAGATCGAGAGATCCACACTGGGGATGTATAAACAGTAATAGGAGATGTAAATATTTGGGTAGATGTTTCTGGCAGCCAGACAAAGCTTTACTCCCTGACATATCGCCTGTGTTCTGCTTCATTGCGTGAGTAGGAATGAGAGCAGGAGGTGGGTGGGAAAGCCAGACCAAATAACCCCCAAAAATCACCTCTTGTCTGAAATGAAAACACAGCCCAGTGACTGAGAAAGATGCCATCTGTGCAAAATAAAAGGTGAAAGTAGAGTCGACTGGACTGTGATGTTATAGTTGACATGCTACTGGTCCATTCACCATAAATGGACTGGTTTCTGAGCTCCTGCTGTCTGGAATATATTAGACCAAGGCTACTTTACTCATCAGTAACACCTTGAACCTGGGCACAAAAATAATTGCTTGAATCTTACCAAAGAGAAAGAGACGAAACCAGTCATGGCGTTTCCGAGAAGTTTTGAACACACATCAAATAGAGAGTATAGCATTACAAAAATCTGCAAACGATCTTCCATTAAACATATTAAACTATTTTCTAAAGCTTTTAACTTCACCATCTCTCTTTTTTGCTCACCCAGGCAGCCGTGAGGCAGCGTTCGTGTACGCAATCTCTTCGGCAGGAGTGGTCTACGCCATTACCAGGGCCTGCAGCCAGGGGGAGCTAAAGATCTGCAACTGCGACGGCCAGAAGAGGGGGCAAGCCAGCGACGACAGGGGCAACTTCGACTGGGGTGGATGCAGCGACAACATCAACTACGGCATCAAATTTGCCAAGGCTTTCGTAGACGCTCGAGAGAGGATGGTGAAAGACGCTCGTGCGCTGATGAACCTGCACAACAACCGCTGTGGTCGTATGGTGAGCAGCAGCTTTAATACTTGAGCTTAACCACTGTTTTGCAGTTGAGAGACGTATTTCTAGAGTTTAAACATGTGTTTGACTATAAGTGACAATAGACACTTTCACACTGCAGTACTTTTCCCACAAAGGTTCATCAGAACTTAGTTCATGAGAACTCTTTAGTTCTCATGAACTAAGTACAGATTGCGTGCACACCGGAATAAGTCCCTGGGGGAGGATTAGGCAAATGAAGCCGCTGACGTCACTTCTTCTTCTTCTGCTTTGGGTTTACTGGCAGGCCGCAAACAACTTCACGGTGTATACTGCCACCCGAAGTCCCCGGAGTTGGGGACTGGCTTCAGTAGAAGCTGCTGGGACTCCCAGCAGCTTCTACTGAAGCCTTCCGACACTTCCTCATCTCCACCGCTCCCATGTTTTCTTTTGTGTTGCCATAAGTTAGTCTCTCTGCCTTTCTGCGCTCGGCTAATGCTAATAATGCGAGGATAATAAAATGG
Source organism: Notothenia coriiceps (assembly GCF_000735185.1). Taxonomy (NCBI): domain Eukaryota; kingdom Metazoa; phylum Chordata; class Actinopteri; order Perciformes; family Nototheniidae; genus Notothenia; species Notothenia coriiceps. Next base: position 120,931 of record NW_011342738.1, on the reverse strand, counting down.
CGGCTTCACAAAACCTTTTGGGAGTTTTACGGGGCGTGGTTTGCATTCCGCCCAGCCAATCAGACATAGGAACCTTTTTCTCCCACGAAAGTACCTGCTCTCTAGCAGGAACGGAAAAGGGGGTAAAAGAGTTCTCATGAACGCATTTTAGCTCCGGCTCTTTTTGGTGTGAACACGACAGTCACTACCCGATCTGTCCCCCTGCCCGATCTGCACTGCGCATGTGCGAGATAGTCAGCCATGTTGGACAACTCCGGAGGGCAACCCAAGTAGGACACTTTTATTTGGGGTTAAGTGCATTGTCAGAATAAGTGAGAAATGAATGTAACTTATGTTAGACAGCTATCATACTGAATACATATTTACTGTGAATGTATGCAAAAATGCATGGCATATAGCTGTCTAACAGAAGTTAAATCCATTTCTCACTTATTCTGACAATGTACTTAACCCCAAATAAAATAACCCAATAAAAAGAGTTGTTAAATAATAGTGAAGTCACGTTGTAGTAACAATAACTCATCTCTCTTGATTTTTATTTTTGAGCTTTGCAAAAAGCCACTGTGTCAAGTGTCCTACTTGGGTTGCCATCCGTAGTTTTCCAATATGGCGGACCATCTCGCACATGCACAGTACAGATCGGGTAGTGACAGCCATAGATATATATAAACACTAGATGACTCACCCACGCTGCTGGTCAATGGAGACCGACGTTGGCACATGGCGGCCATCTTGCCACAGGCAGTTCGCTCATTCATAACATTATGTCTATGGCGCACTATTGAAATAACCGTAGCTTGCTCAATTTTCAACCAATTTTCAAACGGTTTGGTTTGTTATAAACATCAAAGATGTAGTTATGATACTGCATACTTATAATTATGAACCTTTTTTTTTTCAACATGTCTTGTTGTCTCCTGCATCATAGCCATGCTAATAACGTTTATAATAAACCAAACCGTTTGTAAATCAGTCAAGATTTGTTATATTATATATATATTATTTTTGTGCAGATCACTCACCTTACAAAAGCTGTAGCAGTAGTTGTTGACTGTGGCAAGATGGCCGCCGGTGAGCTACACTGGCAACTCCCCCTTGAGTCATCTAGTGTTTATATATATCTATGGTGACAGCGACATTTCGGAACTATATCGGAACTAAAGTGGGAAAAGTACTGCGGTGTGTGAACGTGCCTTATGAGAGACAAGAGTACATTTCACCATATCTCACCTCCTTATATTGGATGGACACCATCAATTATTTTCAAGAAAACGCTCAAATAGGCTTGGGTAATGTAAGTGGTTTAAATGGTATCTACAGTATCAAGTATCCCATTAGACATCCCTTTAATACTTAAGTTAGTTAAACCATTGTAATCAGTCTTGCAAATCAAACTTCAGCATGAAAATCCATTTTTGATATCTTCAATATTCTAGTATTTTCTTAGCTTATTCAAGAGTTTCCAGAAGAGTTACATATGAAAGCTATATATTTTCTTGAGTTTTGTCAGACATTTATTTAACTGGATAGGGAAAAGATAGAATTTCCCAACAGGTGATTTTACATAAAGTCAAATCATCAATCAATCAATATTTATTTATATAGCCCAATATCACAAATGTTACATTTGTCTCAGTGGACTTCACAGTTTGTACAGAATATCAGTATGACAATACGACACCCTCTGTCCTTAGACCCTCACATCGTACAAGGAAAAACTTCGAGAGGAAAACCCACAGTTTAAAGGGAAAAATGGGAGAAACCTCAGGGAGAGCAACAGAGGAGGGATCCCTCTCCCAGGACGGACAGACGTGCAATAGATGCCGTGTGTAAATCAAAGAGATAATATCTTTCACAGCATAGGTAGACCAAATGTTTGGAAATGCATGTGTCTATAACTATTACTGCCATTTATTTATCACTTCATTGATTTATCTTTCTCTCTAGAACCATGATGTACATATTGTCTCTTTATTTTTTTTTGTCCAATAAGCCTTAAAAGAAAGAAAGCTTTGTCTGTATTGCAGATGCGGAAGGATATCATTTAATTTAATTTTGCTTGAATATGGGCAGTTACGTTAATTAAAAAAGTTGCTGCTTAGATTTCCGTTGAATGAGCATATAGAAGATCCAATCTTAAAACACATTTCTAGTAAATTCCCTTTTACAACAAATATTACAATCATGAATATCGCACTATAAACAACTAAACACCATTAGGGAACTTTTAATTGACGTAGTCCTACAAAGATTTTGAGTGTAATCTTAAAGTTAAAGATCTGACATTTAATATAACAAGAGTATAATAATGATCTGGGGTTTTGTACAGGCAATGGCACGGGCAACAAAGTGAGATCAAATATCCCAACAGAATAAAGTGTGAATAGCTTTATCAGAAGTTTTAGTTAAACCCAGGCAAGACCGGTATTTCATCAGATCTCTGAAGGAACTTAAGTTAAAGTAAACTCCAGTCACAGTGACGCAGGACTGATCACACCTTCATCAGGCCACCGGCAGCATTTTAGGATTAACACCCTGTCACCTCTGACCTCTGCTCCAGGCAGTGAAGCGCTTTATGAAGCTGGAGTGCAAGTGTCACGGGGTCAGTGGCTCCTGTTCTCTGAGGACCTGCTGGCTGGCCATGGCTGACTTCAGGCGAACTGGGGACTACCTGCGTAAGAAGTACAACACAGCCATCGAGGTGACCATGAACCAGGACGGGACGGGCTTCATGGTGGCTGACAAGGACTTCAAGGGAAGCACCAAGAATGAGTTGGTTTACGTCGAGAACTCACCAGATTACTGTCTCACGGACCGCCCTGCAGGTGAGTGAATGAAGAAGTAGGTTGAGACTATGGTTGTTTAGGTGAAAAAGGGGGACTAATGAGGAGCTCTTTGCAAAGTGTAATATGTTTGATACTTGCACATAGACTAGAGGGTCAAAAATAATATGATACAATGTAGTCTGTAAATGTATATATAGACACATTTATAGCTCAGTTTCACTTTTTAAATCAACATTACTTTTAAAGAGTCAGACATATCTTCCCCTGCATTCCTTCATTTGTAGCCATGCTTAAGTAAAAAAAAAAAAAACTTGTCAGTGCTCTCTGGAGGAAAAACTGTTATTTCACCATTTCTAAAATTATTGATTTTTCCCTTTTTCCGCAAATATATACATGCCATTATGAATGTGCAATAAGCCAATATCACCAAATTCCACCTAAGGATCATACCTAAGGGGGATCCTGGCATATTTAAATGAATCGGTATCAGCTAAAACAAAGGCAATTGAACTTGTTTTACCAAAAAAAAACAATATTAAAAAGTACTTGGACTTGGGATTGGGGCCAAAAGAACTTGGTGATAGTGACATTCCTAGTGTGTTGATTATTTCTTAATTAATACATACACCTATTTTTTATTGAGGTATTACATCAGCAAAACATTGTACAATTAAATGCTTTGTAATGAGACAAGTCAAACTGGTGGTTCTTCCTGAAAATCTGCTTTAAGACCTACTGAAGGTTTGCATTCCTTCTCAGCTTAACGTTCAATGATTTGACCTTTAACATCTCTTTTAATTCTCAGAGTTTGCTTTACCTTGTTAAGCTCTGTGTCTCTCCTCCACTCCCCTTCAACAGAGCGTGAAGGAGTTCACTAGCTTACTGTTAATAGGTTAGGTAAGATAGCGTTGTGCATATGGTACTTCCAGATTCTCCCGCTCCTCCCTGCTGTTAGTTAGTTTGTAGCTTGACAACCAAGGAGTAATGTAGGTGTGTTCACTCAAAGGAAGTGCCCTCTTTCCTTGTTAAAAGGTGATCTTAAAAGAAGCTTATGACCCTCCTTCTTACTTATCTCCATTGTAGGAATTCATAGCCTTAGGGTACATGCAGGGTTATTTTTCAAATCCTTCTTTTCGTCAGTATTAGGCTCCACTCCCCAGAGCCTGAGGGGAATATCTCCTCTTATCTTTTTTCCTTTACTTCAGGGAGACTCTGTTATTAGATTTGGCATCTGATCCTAGGCTTACATTTTACACCTGAGTGCATGGACACCTTTGTGTTTGTGAGACTATTCTGTCAGCGTGTCTGCCTGTAAGCCAATACTCTGCAGAACAGTGTGGGAATCATAATGTTTTGTTTTGGAAAAATAGAGTGTTGAGAGGTGGTCACCTGCCAACATTAGCAACTCAAAGTTGATCTGATAATAACCCATGAAAGAGAAGAAGAGTGACTAGAGTTACTCTATGTGCAATATAAAAGATACATACTGTATCGTTTACACTTCAAAAAGAGGTTTCTAATGCCTTTAAAGCTGCACACATTTGTATCATTGGCTCAAATTGTGACTAAAGATTATTTTCCTTATCGATGAATCTGCATAATATTTTACACACATCAATTAATAGTTTGGTCCATAAAATGAAAGGTGAGCATATATTTGTATAAAATAGAAATGCATGTGATTTTAAACTGACTGAATTCAGGCTGATATGTTAACCTCAAAACCTGCAACACTTGAAAGTGTTATTTAAAATCTTCAAGGTTCCTTATGTCAAACGAACATAGCTACAGTGTAGTTATGTCGATGCAAATCTTGTGTCACAGGCTTCTCCAACAGTGCAACACAAAACACAGATAAACGTAAATAGTAAATACAAGAAGAAAATTTTTTCACTGTTTGATCAAAGTGTTCTCTCATGAATATTAACTACAATACTAATGATATAAAATTGTATAAAGGATAACCACAAATATCATAAACCTTATTTCCAACTTTATTATGGCAGTGCAATGAATCAGTTTTCAGCAAAAAGCTCACATAATCAAACTGTAGTACTGAACCTAGCAGCACACGGTTATTAAAGGTAGGGTAGGTAATTCACTTCAGAAACACTTTTTGTTATATTCCATGGAATGCTCTTAACATCCCGATAGCAATGAATACATTATGCTTTGACAATAAATACGTAATAAAAATTTGTCCGGCCCAGCTAAAATAACTGGATGGCCTACCTGCCTGTCAGCCTTCCATCTCTTGCACAAACTTATCTCGTGCCCTCATTGGTCATGGGGCTCTGTAAGGAAGTCTGAAGGAAGGAGCAGATTTTTTCCGGTTGTGTACTTTCAAATCCTAGCACACTCGAGCTGGTTTCTCCATTCTTACCTAACCTACCTTTAAGCATGTCTTGTTTTTTTTTAAATGTACTAATTTTAAATTGATATGAAAAAATCTAAAATAAAATAAAAATGTATGGTGGGCTAATAAGAGGCATAATCTATACTGACCAACATTGTTGTGAACCACATTTGTGGTTTGATTATGCAAGCATTAAAAAAAGTATATGCATTTTCTTACAGGGTCGTTGGGCACAGCAGGCAGAGTGTGCAACAAGTCCTCGAGAGGCACAGACGGCTGTGAGGTCATGTGCTGTGGACGGGGCTACGACACCATGCGAGTCAAACGGGTCACCAAGTGCGAGTGTAAGTTCAAGTGGTGCTGCGCTGTGGAGTGCCAAGACTGCGAGGACTTGGTGGACGTTCACACCTGCAAACCCCACAAGCGACCCGATTGGCTGGACATAACCTAACGAGTAGGCTTGGCCAATCACAAGTCGCCACTGACTCAATAACCTGCGCGCTAATGACTGCAATTTATTATAGGATATATAATTGGGATTTCCTGACTGTAATGCCTCCTGCTTTTGATCTTCTGACACTCCCTGGAGCAGAGACTTCACAGACCTTGAAGCTAAACTGGAAATTAGGCCCAGTTCCTGATTGTCTGCTGCTTTAATAGTGTTTCTGAGAATTTGTTGAGCTTTTTTAAAAGAAACTTTGAATCTTTGATACAAAATGGCTGAACATCATATTATTCTGTTGTAAATGCACCCTAGTTTAAAGAAGTGATATGAACAATACTGTCTGCTTGTTTTACAATGTGTAAAATGTGTGAGAACTTGACATACTGCTATACTGATGATCATAACAACAACTATTTCACCTGAAGAGAAAAAGATAAAGAACGAAAGATGGGGGAATGTTTTAAGATATTGTAAAAACACTGTCTTTGTATCATTTAAATTATATTGGAATGGTTCTGCTACAAATCATTTAACATACAAAAGACAGTTGCTGCTAATGAGTGGAGAGGGCGCTGGTGAAGAAGTAAACTAAAGGAACAAGATCAGACAATCACACTGAACCGAAAGAACGAAAAACAAGAGACAACTTCAGTCCATCAGTTAAAGTGGCCGTATAGTTGCTGCAGAGCTGTATTTAGCACGTTTTGGGGAGAAAAAGGACAGGAAAAATTAAGCTTCATTTGGACTGTTTTCTAAAAGGGTTAAATGTTTGCATGTTTGACGGTCTGCAATTGGTCTAACACATTCTGGCTGTTTTGCCTTAATGTGAACTTTATTATTTCTACCTCTGGTTCTCTGTCTTTGTTTTCAGGTTTTGTTTCAGTGCTATGCCAACAGCTTCAATCAATTGTGATTTGGCGGTTTTCAGACAGACAACATCAATGCGTAAAATACCTAATACCATTTAATTAGGTCAATCCGGCAAAAAAGTAATTCTCTGTCTCAAAAGACATTACTGCAAGACAAGGGCCTATGTAGATCATATACTGTAGGTGCATGTTCACATTTGATTTTACTGGAAATTCAACTGTTTACCTGATCATCAGAGAACAAAAAAAAAACGAATTTGGCCTGATGACTTCCAAAAGCTGTGAAATCCAGTTCCACACAAACTGCTGTGTATTGATTTTGTCTCTGGTTAGTCTTCAAACTCATGGATTTATTATTAAGAAACTGCCCCTCCTGGATCTTATATAATGTCAACCTTAAACAAAATGCAGGCAGTTGTTTTCAATCTGAACCCCCAGTTAGGCATACCCTCAGTCCTCTTTACCCAAAAGTTTACCGACTTGCATTTTCTCTTGGTCGCAGTTGTTTCAATTTTTGTATTCAACCCTCATGCCTCTTGTTTGACGACAGTAATCTCCAGAAAGCTGTGGAAATGTTCTTTGGCTGCTTGATCAGATGCAGCTTCTTTATTTTGTTTCTGTACAAAAAATAACCTCCTTACATTCTGTATTGATGCTGTCCTAAGTTCAAGACAGCTTTTAAAGCAATGGATTATGGTGACAAACATGTCATCGATTTAAAGATGATGAACTTATTCATGATGTCAGTTAATTATGGTGGTATAGAGCTCATTTTGTATTAGCATCACTGTGATTACCATCTTCCACAGACACCGCAGCTGTTTATGCTGCTGATAACATTATGCCCTCAAATAAGAAGGCCTTACAAAATACATTTAAAGTTCATTTAATAATGCTGCTAAATTGTAATAGATCCTTAATAAAACTGAACAGCAAGATACATACTGTAAAGCTGAAGATCCTAATTATAAAGCACCCTATGAAAACACAACGTTTCTGTTTATGCTTATATCTGTATGAGGTCTTGTTTCAAACCGATTCAGCTTTTCTCATCATCACTTGCGCTTCGTTGCAGTTGTAAGCATAGCATGTTTTTACTGTCAACCACTTTTGTTGTTACAGAAAAAGTTCACAATGCAAAACTTATGCAACAGTGCCTTCAGTCCTTTGTGAACACATTCACTGGCTCAGGATAGTTTGTGAGAAGTAAAGTATTTAATGAAAGCGGGTCAAGAAGTTGCAGAAAGAGAGGAGAGGTAGCGGCAGGCCCCGAATTTGACTTTTCAACATCTGGTAACGCAGCCAGACATCATGCTAGGCCATTGGAGACACAACCCTCAGAGGGGTTTATAGATCTAAATGAATCTGACAACAAGCTGTGGATGCTGAGAGTCAACAAATGTTTTCAAGCCCACGTAATGAGGAGGGGAGCCAAAGCTAAGTGCTTTGAACAAGGCCAAATGACACACTGTGTCAAACGTTCACAAGTCAAAAGTTAATTGCAAACAAAGGAGTCTGTTTTGAATGTAAATGAAGAGCCTGTTGGCTGTGTTTTTCTTGAAGATTAGAAAGGTGAGAGCTGTTCACATACAGTGGGGGCCGACCTCCACAGTTCATATTTCTATTCCCCAGTTCTTCTGACTGTGATAGAGCACAACACTGACGATATCTGTATATTTCACATTTGATTCCTAAAAAACAAATAGGGAAACCCCTGGGCCTTCACTGATCCGTTTATAGATTTGGATTGTAGAACTGATAAGTCAAAACAATTCCCAATGGCCAATCATTTGGATAATAGATTCATCATTGGAGTCATTTTTAAATGCCAATTTCAGTCCGTTAAATAGATATTTCCTGTATGTATTCAACTAAATATATCTTTTGTTTTCTTACTGAAAAAAGACATCAGAAACTGGATTTTAAGAAAAACTGAGAAACTTGGATGGATATTTTTTAATATTTTATGACATTTAAAGACCAAACAATTAATTGATTAATTAAAAAAAAGAAAATCTGCCGATAATAAAATAATTACTTTTTGAGAGGTCTATTCCTAATGGCATTGATGGATTTAAGTATTCAGAGGTTTTTTTGTATATTTTACTGATCCTATGACCATCAATTTAAGCCGGATGCAACATTTTTAACTCCATGTCTTTTCTTAAAGGGGACCTATCATGCAAAATGCACTTTGTGATGTCTTTTATACATAAATAATGTGGTTTAGAACAGGATGGCGTTTTATCACAGCAGAATTTAACTTTATCTCGGGTGGAATTCTGATCAGGCATTAAAATAAGATGAACCTTTATTAATCCCCGAGGGGAAATTCAGTTGTACAAAGCAGCAACAGGGTAAGCGTGAAAAAAAAACAGTACAGCAAAGATTCACACAGATCAATAAAATTAAAAATAAATAATAAATAAAATAAAATACAAGGAAAAAAATAATAATGATAATAATAATAAAAGACTATGAAAATAGGAGATGAATAAAAAAATAAGAGTAAAATAACTGTCAGAATATACAGTATACATATTTGGTCATCATCTAAGTTATAAAGTGACAAGTGAAAAGTTAACATGGGTTGTGGAAACAGTGTATATTATTGACCAGTGATTTAATTTTATTTCTTTTTCATTATTCACCCCTTATTGTGCAGCCTGATGGCTACAGGCACAAAGGACTGTCCGAGGCGCTTGGTGCATTGTTGNGGCTTGTTGGAGACGCGTGCACTCCACTAGCCCCCCCCCGTTGACATTCGCGATACAGAGGGCTTCATGGGGAGCCAGAAGTTGGAGTACCAAACACTGACTCCAGGTACTCATCTGAGTACCTCACTGAGTTGTGTGCACCCCTGATTTTATATCTATATATATATATATATATATATATCACAACTTTACTCTAAGCCTCCAGCAGACATCCTGCTGAATACACAGACACACAGCTGCAACTGTATCCAGAGACGATAGGTTGGGACGTGTCACGTGAGCCGGAGACGATAGGTTGGGACGTGTCACGTGAGCCGGATGTCACCAATGAAGTACTTTCTTTGACTTTTTAAATGCCATTTCCTTAATGTCTTTCATTTTTGTGAAGCACTTTGAATTGCCTTGTGTTTAAAGGTGCTATATAAATACACTTGCCTGGCCTTGTACAGCGTTGCGATGTTAGACACCATTATAAACATTCTTTATTTTATCTAATTAATAATCACTGTTGATATTTACATCTCGCTAAGTCTTCCATCACTGAAACTGTCACAATTAAATGGCTTTTTTTGGCAGCAGAGACGGGGAGTGTGTGGGACTGTTGGACCGTGACATAGTGTTGCTGACAGTTTTATTGTACACGTTATCCGCTGGATAAGAGACGGCCCTGATACTAAGATGAGTCCCTTTTTGCAAAGTCCGCTTGTAGATAAGACTTTTAAAAGTTGAGAGATTTTTAAATGAAACAAGGTTCACATAAATGATGTAGTAAACTCATCTCGGCCGGTTTTTATTTGTTTTCTCGACAGGATTACCAAAAAAAAAAACTATTCAATTTTAAAGTGGTCCCAAAAATATACGGCGGATACTCAAAAAGTCCTTTATCAACACTGCAATGCAACATTTCCGTTGTTTGAGTGCACTCCTAGTTCTATATCATTGCCACTGTTAATTAAAAAACATTATATTATCATCAAATCAATCCTTTATAGGAAAACTGGGTAGAGATGCTGTCATCAAATCTAGACCTTGGGGCTATGGAGGTTTCTCCTTGCATCTGACCTATGTTCACCTTCATGGCACTACACTAGATGATCAACTCGTGCTGAAACACACATTTTAACTCAAATACTCAGAGATATTCTGTCTTTAGATATCTTCAGATACGTTTAATTCTATATGGCTTTTAGCGTTTGATACATTTGCTTCTGACATTGAAAACTTAAAGTGGACCTATCATGCTATATTTGAAAAATATATTGTAGGGCCATACCTATACAAAACATGTCTGTGAAGTTTTTTGCTTAAAATACCAAACAGTTCACCCATTGTAGCCATCCCTCATACTGCTCATACGCCTCTTTTGCAGCCCTGTTAGAGAAATGCGGAGTTTGGGTCCTTAGCTTAAAAAAAAAAAATGAGGAGGCGGAGCTAATGCCTGATCAGAATTCTACCGGAGATAAAGTTAANTTGCTGCTTTGTACAACTGAATTTCCCCTCGGGGATTAATAAAGGTTCATCTTATTTTAATGCCTGATCAGAATTCCACCCGAGATAAAGTTAAATTCTCAGAATTTAACTTTATCTCGGGTGGAATTCTGATCAGGCATTAAAATAAGATGAACCTTTATTAATCCCCGAGGGGAAATTCAGTTGTACAAAGCAGCAACAGGGTAAGCGTGAAAAAAAAACAGTACAGCAAAGATTCACACAGATCAATAAAATTAAAAATAAATAATAAATAAAATAAAATCAAGGAAAAAAATAATAATGATAATAATAATAAAAGACTATGAAAATAGGAGATGAATAAAAAAATAAGAGTAAAATAACTGTCAGAATATACAGTATACATATTTGGTCATCATCTAAGTTATAAAGTGACAAGTGAAAAGTTAACATGGGTTGTGGAAACAGTGTATATTTATGACCAGTGATTTAATTTTATTTCTTTTTCATTATTCACCCCTTATTGTGCAGCCTGATGGCTACAGGCACAAAGGACTGTCCGAGGCGCTTGGTGCATTGTTGTGGAGGGATGAGTCTGTGGCGGAACGTGCTCCTCATCTTCACTAGCTCCGCCTCCTCTTTTCTTTTTCAAGCTAAGGACCCAAAATCCGCATTTCTCTAACAGGGCTGCAAAAGAGGGGTATGAGCAGTATGAGGCATGGCTACAATGGGTAAACTGTTTGGGATTTTAAGCAAAAAACTTCACAGACATGTTTTGTGGCCCTACAATATATTTTTCCAATATAGCATGATAGGTTCACTTTAAAGTAAAAATATTGTAAAGGTAAAAGTATGAGCATAAAAAAGAAAGAAGGGTNAACAGGGCTGCAAAAGAGGGGTATGAGCAGTATGAGGCATGGCTACAATGGGTAAACTGTTTGGTATTTTAAGCAAAAAACTTCACAGACATGTTTTGTATAGGTATGGCCCTACAATATATTTTTCCAATATATCATAATAGGTCCACTTTAAATCTTTTTTTTAGAGCAATGGTGTCCTAGTTTATAATAGTGTCTATGGAGGTATTTTTACCTTTGAAATGCAGGTCCCAAAATACCTTACTGGCTCTATATTAAACCTTGTTGATCCTCCCTCTGCAACTCCTATTAGAGGTCTTCCGTTCTCTCACAGCTTTCATGGTCCCTTGTGTTTTAGCCCTGATTCAGTGTATGGCAGGGAGAGGACAAAAATAATTAAACCAACCATGTTGGTGTTTGAAAGTTCAGTCAATTCTCCAGAAATGTATAGGGACTGGCAGATGGTGGGCTTAGATAGCAACATAATTATCATAACAAACACCTCTACAGTTGAAATATTTGACCTCTTAAAATCAGGGGACTTACTATTGAAAAGAAATGTCAAGCAATTAGCTAAACTGCATACAGAGAGTAGATTAATATTACTTCACCGCCATTTAAAAATCTGACAAAATATCTGTGCTGCTTTGTTCCCCACAATGTGTGATCCAGTTGAACTCTGTAAAAATAACAGGAGTGGCATTGCAAGCATTCCTTGCCATCATAGTGATATCAAATGAGCATCTCAATTTGACAACATTGCAGAGCTAAAATTGGCCCGAGGGAGAGACTTACCGTGTGGTCCACACGGATGTTTCACATTCAGGCCAGAAGAGAGAAATGTTATAATTCCACATTACAATTCGTAATACATCAAAAACTATTCAGAGTTGTGTCAGTGTTATACTAAACAAGTTGAATATTATCATTAAACTTGTCTGACAGTTCAAAACATTGTAATCATATGATTAATATCTATGATGTACAGCAAAATGGGAAACATGTTGATATGTATATATTGGGAAATTGTTGCTCTCTAGACCATCCTTTCCCAAACTCAGGGTCGCGACCCAAAATAGGTCGCGGACCCGTTTTGATTGGGTCGCCATGTTAAATGCATTGCTACACACACACAGCGACAGAGCTGATGGCTGCGTTGCAAATACAATTTTTTTATATTATTGTATTTTATTTTTTATTTTGAAAATGAAATTATGCAATATAGCATCGTATATTGAATGATTGAATTTTCTAAATACAAATAAACTAAAAATAAAAGATTGTATTTGTATCAGCTCTGACTCGTCCCCCGCGAAAGTTTTCGCGCCGTCTGTTTATTGTTTATTGTCTGTTGATTAATCCCGATCGTGCATGATGGCAAAAAGACGATACAAAGAGGAGATTTTAAACGTTGGCTTCACAAAAGCTGTTAGAAATGGAGTGGAGCGGCCTCAGTGTGTTTTATGTGGAGAGGTGCTCAGTAACGAAAGCTTGAAAATGAATAAATTGGACCGGCATCTCCAAACAAAACATCCTCTGCATCGGGACAAATCGAAGGATTTTTTCATCTGCAAAGAAGAGTCGTTCAAGAAGCAGTGTTTTGACGGTGGAAAAGTAAGTCACTCATTTTAATCATTTGATTTGTGTGTTAGTGAGTTTGTCAGGGTCTGTTGTGAAATTGTTTCGTTAATGCAAAGTTGGATGAAATGCAGACTGAGCCCCGGAGCGGACCGCCAGCTGCGCGCTCCCGCGAGTCCACTACATTCTGCAGCGGCACAGAGCGATGTTTCAACTTTTACTAGCCTAAAATGTTTTTAAAACGGCCGGGAGAAAAATAACCACAGGAAGATTAGAGGGAAAGTGGCAGGTAGTATGAGAAGGAAAGCGAGAGAAAGCTTTTTTCACTGCAGCCGCACGGACGTGACTGCTGCAGTGTGATGCACAATACATATGGGGGTTATTCCGTACTTTATTCAAGAGCGTGGTCTTTAAATTTGAGAGCATACTTTATTGATTTCAGGTTCAGAATATGTATTGCTTTCCCTCAAACCCTGTCCTCACACTCAAATAGTGCCTGCTTGCACTTAGATTTGCTCTGCTTCTGCTCAAACTGTACGCTTGCACTGTATTGCTGCCTACAGATTTCAGATTTCCTGTGTTCCAGCTTAAAACCTTCTCCTCACACTCAGGCTGTGTCTGTGCGCTCGTGAAATGTCTGCTCTCAGATTTCTTCTGTGCGCGCTTGGATCTTTTGTGCAACAACCCTGTCAAAATCCCTTTGTGGGGATTCCCCACAGTATTGAGTATGTAAGTCGCTTTGGATAAAAGCGTCTAACAAGTAACATGTAATGTAATGCGCTATAAATGCGGTTGCCAGGTCCACATTAGGTATACAGCGTACGCCGGCTGGTGTTAAAAATCACCCAATAACCCAGCAATGTTAATGATGATATCTTCTCTGTTATTTTCAGGCANGCAATCGAAGAATTCGTGAGTCTCGAGTGTCGAGAAGTATAGACAAGTCGTTTGATCTGTTTTCATTTTGGTTCACGTTTGTGTCGACAGACACAGTACCGCTTATGTCAGCGACCAAGAATAAATACGACATATCCGAACAACACCTCACATCTGCCAGTCTAGTATATATTGCAATCGAATCGGTTCGAGGTAATCTTTTTTTTCTGGGGCGCTCATTGAAGATGACGTCACGGCTCCGCCTACACTGCATTACTATAGTAACTACCCCAGTTCCTAAACTGTAATGGAAGCGCAGCATTAAAGTGACCCGGGCCTAATAAGGCCTAACCAAACCGAGCGAGGCCTGCAGTGGAAACGAGCCATTAGATTTGCTCTGCTTCTGCTCAAACTGTACGCTTGCACTCAGATATATTGCTGCCTACAGATTTCCTGTGTTCCAGCTTAAAAGCTTCTCCTCGCACTCAGGCTGTTTCTGTGCGCTCGTGAAATGTCTGCTCTCAGATTTCTTCTGTGTGTGCTTGGATCTTTTATGCAACAACCCTGTCAAAATCCCCCTGTGGGGATTCCCCACAGTATTGAGTATGTAAGTCGCTTTGTATAAAAGCGTCTAACAAGTAACATGTAATGTAATGCGCTATAAATGCGGTTGCCAGCTCCACATTAGGTATACAGCGTACGCCGGCTGGTGTTAAAAATTACCCAATAACCCAGCAATGTTAATGATGATATCTTCTCTGTTATTATCAGGCATTCAAAGGGAACAGAGGGGCACTGAGGGCATCATATCAAGTCAGCCTCCACATTGCCAAAGCAAAGAAGCCCCATTCCAGCTGATCAAGCCTTGTCTTAAAAGATGTGTGTCTCTCTGTCTTGGGTGAGGATGCAGTGAACAAAATTGAGTCTGTCCCACTCTCAAACAACACCGTTGCATCCAGAATCAAGGATATGTCAGCTGACATCCAAAAAAAAGTCACAGAGGAAATACTGCAGCACAAATTATTTTCACTGCAGCTAGACGAGTCTGTGGATGTTGCTGGGATTCCCCAGTTAATGGTCTTTGCCAGATACATTAGTGGTAAAGATATCAAGGAGGAGTTCCTATTCTGTGACCAAATGCACACAACAACAAGGGGAGAGGATATTTTCAGAGTGGTGGACACACATTTGAAAGAACTGAAATTAGAATGGGAAAACTGTATAGGGTTTTGCACTGATGGTGCAAGGAGCATGACTGGGTGCAGGTCTGATTTTTTGGCTCATGTACATAAAGTGGTACCAAATGTGAAGGTAACACACTGTATTATCCACAGGGAGGCTTTGGCTAGCAAAGCATTGCAATAGGACTTAGGTGAGGTTCTTGATGTGGTTGTTAGAGTGGTAAATGTAATAAAAAAGCGACCACTACAATCAAGGCTCTTCAGAGAGCTCTGCAAGGAAATGGGGGCAGAGCATGAGCACCTACTCTTCCACTGTGAGGTACGGTGGCTCTCCAAGGGAAAAGTTCTACAGAGAGTGTGGGAGCTGAGAGAGCAGGTCATGGCTTACCTGAAAAATGAGGACGCTAACCTTGCCAAGCATTTTGAGGACAAGCGCTGGTTGGCAAGATTTGCCTACCTTGTGGACATTTTTAACAAGCTCAACATGCTGAACACCAGCCTTCAAGGAAAAGAGAACAGCATATTGGATCTTGAAGATGGAATACAAGGATTCGAAGCACGCCTTGGTCTGTGGCATTCCCAGCTGGTTGCAGGAGAACTGGCAATGTTTCCTGTCCTCACTGCCTACCAAGTAAGCACCGGTCTTCCCTTGAGTGACTCTGTGAAGCAAAACATAGTCGAGCACTTGTCTCAACTACAGGAGAACTTCAAGCGGTACTTCCCTGACTCACAGAGAGCTCAAAACCTTCAGTGGGTGAAGTTTCCCTTCCAAGCTGTGCCATCACAAGACCTGGGTCTCAGTCAGGCAGAGTTAGAGGCACTGGTCACACTGCAGGTCAACAGGGGCAGTAAGATGCTGTTTGAAACAACCACTTTGGCACAGTTTTGGGTTGCTCATTTCCAGCAGGCTGAGTTCTCCTGCTTGGCTAAGATAGCTGTAGAAGTATTGATACAGTTTGGCACCACATACTTGTGTGAATCTGGGTTTTCTACTTTAGCATACCTGAAAAACAAATACAGAAACAGGCTAAATCCTGAGCATGACCTCAGATTGGCACTGTCAAAAACCCAGCCCAGAATAGATCTGCTGGTTGAAAACTTCAACCAGCCACATACCTCTCATTAGATGTAATTGTTATTATATTATATCATGTATCAATATATGATATAATACCCCTTCTAGCATGTCAGATGAGAACATATTGTAAATAAGTCAGTAAAGTTAATCAGTTGCCAAGTGTTGGAGTTTCTTTGTCTCTCAGAGTGTTTTACAACAGCTCTGTTCATTTAAAAGTGTGTGTACATAGTTTTTGATCTAGTGACAAACTTAATGTTGCACTTCTGATAATTTAAATGTGGTTTCACCTGTGATGTACTACACTTGACTGCACTTCCTATAGTTAGTGTTTTGTCCCTTTCTGTTTACAACATGTTTGTTCTTTGTTCATTTAAAATACTTTAAAATGGTGTGTACATAGTTTTTGAGCTAGTGACAAACTTAATATTGCACTTTTGTTAATTGTATCATTTAAATTTGATTTGTACTGTATATACTTGACTGCACTTCCCATGTTTCGTCTTTTTGCTTTGATCCTTATTTTTTCTGGGCAAGCTCAAAGGGAAGGTTGTTATGGTGAGAAACCTAATTGCTGCGAAGCACTTTTATAATTAAATAAACATTTTCATTTACATTTTAAATTCATGGTGTGTTGCATTCTTTGTTTATAAATGTAGATATTATGGAAAATCATGACATTTTTTTAGCTTGGGTCCCTTAGGACCACAACATTTCTGTTTTGGGTCTCATGCTGAAAAAGTTTGGGAACCCCTGCTCTAGACTATTTAGGCAAAGTGTTGAAAATCTGTCCATAGTTTCAATGTTTTTCTTGGAAGAGAGGATGCCCCTTATGACCCTATCAGCAGTAATTAAAAGCTCCTTGTGGACAGGGAATAGACCTGACTAAAGCTGCTAAACGTATAGTGGATTTATTTTACTTGCCAAGTGACATCATTACCATTTGTTACTTGGAGAATCCAGCTATAAATCTCACATGCAGTATGTTTCAATATAGCTTAGACAAAGGAAAATACTCCCATAAACTAAAGACTATACAATGTAAATTACCTTTTTCACAGCAATACCCAAGACCATTACAGTCTGGGCATCAAGCTGACACCTTAGTCCCCAGTGAAATAAAATAAATGAGCATATCAGTGTCTGGTTTTCAGCATATCACACAGCTATTGAATAGAGTTATACGATACTAGGAAAATATGTGATAACATTGTTGAATATTGCATCATGAGATGATATAATAAATAAACAGATATTGAAGTGTACTGCTCAGTTCTACCTTTTTGACCACACACAGGCCTTAAAAAAACAAGACATTGCGCAACCCTATTAAATGACACAAACGTTTAAGGAAATGCGAATTCATTCAGCATACACACGTTCAGCAAATGGATCATGTTCAAAGTTTTACACAACTGCTATTTGGCATCTTGACGCTGCTTTACTCCACAACCATAGACCAGCAGAGCAGAGACAAATATTTCCCTAAAACCTGCCATTTTGTGAAGTTTATTTAAATTTAGCCACAAGCACCTGCTGCTCTGTGCTCATTTCCCAATGGGCACAATAGACCATGAAGGGAAAGTACTTTCTAGTGAACCAAAATTAGTTAATCTACTAACAATCCCCCTGATGTACAACAGCAGCAGCAGCAGCAGCAGCAGATTAAGACAGGCAGTGCATTATAAACTTGCAAAAAATAAAATGAATGGCATGATTATAGAATGTCAGTTTTTGAAATCTCATACACAAAGAGAAGTAAAAAAAAAAAAACAATACATGGATAAGAGGGACTTGTAGTGCAGAGAGACGGGAGTCGGAGGCGGGGTATCGAAGGTACAAGCTAGACTTTTATATAGCATCTGAAAACACATGTAAACAACTTCATGCCCGGGAAGCGAAGACCGGCGGAAACAGGAAGTCCGGTTCACTAAAATGTCCGTACAGAACAATACCCCAACCCATAGATCCGTGGGTGAATAATGTCAATCACCACACAAGCCCCCCCAGTATTCACCCAGAGTCAAAATCCTCGTGCCTGGGAGGAAGTACCACCCGACCCCGGCGCGTACAGACCACAGGGGCCGAGGGGGGCGGGCCATGGTAGGGCGGCCCCGACGTGTGGGCAGAGCCAACTCCAACGGCCTGGAAACGTCCACGTGAGCAGGCTTAATCCGATCAACGGACACAGTCTCAGGCCTGTCACCAACGTCCACCACCAGGCTCTTGTCCCTGTGACGTATTACCCTGAACGGACCGTCGTAAGGGGGCCGCAGGGGACCGCGGTCGGCGTCGTGGCGAATAAAAACGAAATCCGCCGACCGACACCCGGAAAGCTGGGTTGCTGTGCTGCGATGTGGGGACGGGCGCGAATGTCCCGGC
>NW_011342738.1:59371-102320 GCF_000735185.1 Notothenia coriiceps | reverse complement strand
TGTTTTTGCCCTATTACTTGTAAAGCGACCTTGGGTTCCTTGAAAGGCGCTATATAAATCCAAGCTATTATTATTATTATTATTATTAATCACTAAAAATGTCCGTGCATAACAATACCCCAATCCATAGATCCGTGGGTGAATAATGTCAATCATAACACAAGCCCCCCCAGTATTCACCCATAGTCAAAATCCTCGTGCCTGGGAGGAAGTACCACCCGACCCCGGCGTGTACGGACCACAGGGGCCGAGGAGGGCGGGGCCGCAGGCGAGGGCAGGGGCAGGGGCGCCAACGAGGGCGAGGGCATCCCCACAGGGGGCGGGCCATGGGAGGGCGGCCCCGACGTGGGGGCAGAGCCAACTCCAACGGCCTGGACACAGTCTCAGGCCTGCCACCAACGTCCACCACCAGGCTCTTGTCCCTGTGACGTATTACCCTGAACGGACCGTCGTAAGGGGGCCGCAGGGGACCGCGGTGGGCTTTGTGGCGAATAAAAATGAAATCCGCCGACAGTAATCCGGGGGACACGCGGAAAGCTGGGTTGCTGTGCTGCGACGTGGGGACGGGCGCGAATGTCCTGGCGGTCTCCAGCAGGGAGGAGCGCTGCCCGGCCGCAGACCAGGGCACAGAGGCGGTGGGAATGAATTCCCCGGGGACCCGTAGCGTCTGGCCATAGACGAGCTCCGCCGACGAGGACTGCATGTATTCTTTGGGGGCACACCTGAGGCCGAGCATAACCCACGGGAGCTTATCCACCTAGTTGCCATCTGTCAAGCCGGCACGCAGTGACGCCTTCATGGACCGGTGAAACCGCTCACACAATCCGTTAGCCTGGGGGTGATATGCGGTGGTGCGGTGCAGCTTGACCCCCAAACCCACAGCAACAGCGTTCCACAGCTCGCGTGGCCAAACCTCCTCTCAGGAACCGCAAAAAGTTCAAAAGGGGCCCTAGTATGGCGGTGGACTTTGGGCCGTTGACAGGCCACGCACGAGTCGACCCAGGACCTCACGTCCTTCTTAAGCCCCTGCCACACGAACTTCTGCGACAACAACTTCACGGACGGCTTCCTACCGGGGTGGGAAAAATTGTGAACCGCCTCAAAAACGGGTCGGCGCCAGGCCGCAGGGACCAGCGGTCGAGGCTGGCCCGTGGAGACGTCACACCACAGCTTTGCGCCAGAGTCACCGTCCGTAATCTCCTCCAGGCGTAATCCCGTGACCGAGGCCTTGAGGGTCTGGACTCCGTGGTCAGAGGCCTGGTCAGCGCCCATGCGGAGGTAATCGAGGCCCAGCTGCACAGCTCCGATGACCGCTCTGGAGAGGCAGTCCGCGACCACGTTAGCCTTGCCAGCGATGTGTCGTATGTCCGTGGTGTACTCGGAGATGTACGAAAGCTGGCGTTGCTTTCGGGCGGACCACGGCTCGGCCACCTTGGACATGCAGAAGGTCAGTGGCTTGTGATTCACGAACGCTGCAAACTCCCGGCCTTCCAGCAGGAAACGGAAGTGGCGAACCGCCAAATAGAGACCAAGGAGTTCTCTGTCGAAAGCGCTGTACTTGCGCTCCCTGGGAGTCAACTGGCGGCTGAAAAGGCGAGCGGTTGCCAGGCGCCGTCGACCCATTGTTCATGCACCGCGCCCACTGCGTAGTCTGACGCTTCGGTGGTGATAGCGATGGGGGCCCTTTGTGAAGGGTGAGCCAACATAGCGGCTTTCACCCGGAGATGTGCCTGGTACTCTTCGGAGGAGGAGCTGGCGACCAGGATGTCGTCTAAATAGACGAAGATGAATGGCATGTCTCTGAGCGCTGAATCCATCAGCCGCTGAAAGGACTGAGCTGCGTTCTTAAGTCCAAACGGCATACGCAGGAACTCGAAAAGCCCAAACGGCGTAATTACAGCAGTTTTGGGGACGTCCGAGGGGTGCACCGGCACCTGGTGGTAGCCCCGCACCAGATCCACCTTGGAGAAAGCCAGCTTGCCCGACAGGTGTGCAGAGAAGTAGCAGGAAAGCCTTGAACGCTGCATATTTATCCTGGGCAGGAGGAGATGTAATAAAGCCCACCGTCCGGGTCGCAGTGGAGCTCCCCAGCGCCGAAATGACGTGAAAATAGCGTGCTGCGTCGTCAGTCACTCCGCGGAGGGCGAACTGAGCCTCCGCCTGAGCGAACCATGCAGCCGCAGATGTCTCCCAAAACTCCGGCAGTTTGAAAAAAAACGGCATTACTTGCCATGCTCGGTTCAGTCTCGGATCCTTCAACGAGACTTATGTCGGGGTCACCAATGTAGTGCCGAGAGACGGGAGTCGGAGGCGGGGTATCGAAGGTACAAGCTAGACTTTTATTTAGCATCTGAAAACACATGTAAACAACTTCATGCCCGGGAAGCGAAGACCGGCGGAAACAGGAAGTCCGGTTCACTAAAATATCCGTGCAGAACAATACCCCAACCCATAGATCCTTGGGTGAATAATGTCGATCACCACATAGTGATGCATAAACCATAGCACAGGAGGTTAGCCGTAATAGTATGAAACCCTAAAGAAAGCGGTCATTTTAACCTATTGACTACTGCAGCTTACTATGGAGAAAATGTAGACGAGATTACCTTTTAAGTGAGATTACCATGAAGTCTATGAGGATTTAGTAAGAATAAACATTATGTTTGCCTTTCTTGAGCCAATACACAATATCATGCTCAACTAAAGATCTAAAAAGCATTGTAATTGACTGTGCCAAACAAAAAGAAAAACTACAACCCGAGGTAGCCCCGAGGTATATCAAAGTAGTATGCTGCTCACACACTTGCAGGGTAACAACATGAAACCCAGCAGCATTAACAGTTTCATAACTCATAAATCAACCAAGCAGAGAAACAGCAGCAAAGACTTCACTGAGCATGTTAACAAAGGCAGGGCTTAATTTGGTAACGTGAAGCAGCAGTCTTAGCAGTACAACATCTTTGGGAGTAGTTTCCATGGTCCCAAAGCTGACGGAAAACTGGTTCCGGTGTTAAATGGCGTTTTAGGCCTACAGCTAAGGAAGGACATTGCAGTGGAGATGTTCATTTCAGGCAGCAACAGCACAAAGGATGGAATTATTGTCTAATGATTGCTGGACCAAAGTCAAACAGGACGTCAGTGTAAACATGTTAGCAGATCTAGTTGAAACGCAATATTAGCAACAAGTTGATTTAGAAGTGTTGTTAGCAATCGAGCAATGTTAGCAGCAGGCTAACATCAAGCCAGTGGGCACTGGGCAGGGCACTGGCATTTTAAATAGCCCGCCCAGACACAAAGGGTGCGTTCCATTTGTATTCCAGCCGTAACAACATGTCACATATATATATATATAGTGTCTATTTGTTGTTTCTTTGCAAAAGGCAGACAGTAGTCTTTAGTTGCATGTGCAAAATCTGCAATTAAAAAGGCTAAATAACCATCAGATATTTATACAAGACTGATATATTAAAAAAACCATAAAAGTACATTTCATTCACCTCATTCTTAGAAGGATCACATAATGGAAAGACATAAACCTCAGGGAAACATTTGGCAAAGATCCCAAGCCACAACTAGTTCATTAATTCATCGTGCTGGTAAACTTAGTGCACTGGCAGCGCAGCAGGGCATTTACACACAAAAACTCTTTAAGTGAGACTTTTTTTGTGTGAGTCAACTGTCAGGGCTGCATCTTTCCACTGGAATGTATAAGTGTTGGTACATAATTGACCAACTGCATGGCTTTCCCACACAAGTAGTATTCTCAGAATCATAATTTAGTTTTTTTATTTTCCTACTAACCCTACTGGCAGTGACCGTAAATGTAAAGGTTGTAAATGTTTCAAACATCTCTTATATTCTTTTTTAAATTAAGGGCATACAATAAACAGCCGTGTCTCTAATTTTACCATAATGGTCATGTTTGCCCTCTAATTTCTGTATTTGTGTCTCTTACCATGACTTTGAGGTCAGTCGGAGGTCAGTGAACAATTCACGTTTCAACTTGCAGAATGAATCTGGGTCTGGCACAGGGAGCAAACACTTGAGTACCCATCAACAGTCCTAACAGCGATTTTTCATTACAGCTGCTCAGTACTTGAGCGCGAGTGTATGGAGTATGATTATGTTACCAGTGGTTCACTGAACATGCCACATAAACGCATATGCTGATGGTGGTGGAGTGGTATAATCATAATGATGGCACTTGGCTTTATATAATCCAGGAGCGGCAGCAGGGTGGCAGACCGAGGCAGCAGTTTGCCCTTGAACAAGATAGGAACTTCCTATCAATACAGAACTGATCTTAAAATATGTAGGGAAATTGCAAACACCATTAAAAGGGAAATTATTTTAATATTTCCCCCACATTACTCAGAAAGCCGTTCAATTACGAGTTGACCTGTTTGGCATTCTTGTAGTCATTTTGGATCACACATAACGTTTTTTTACACTTTTTGTTTAAATGGAGTTAAAGTAAATTATTCAGTGTGTACAAAATCATTAAACAAATTCAATTTAGCATTTCAAGAAGAATACAATAAAAAGATCTCCACAACATAACAAAAAAGTCACAGACGGAGATTACACTGAAAGAGGAATTTATTGTGAGTTTTGCTTCCAAACTCATCCAAGGGGAGTTCAAATTTTCAAACATTCTCCTGTCTTCAGCATGTACTCTTATACATTTCGGCTGCACATTACAATATTTCACATTTCAAATGTCAAAAATGTAAACAGACACTACAGGATGCAAAACAGAATTGTTGTAGTTTATAGTAGATCATATTAAAAATATAATCTAAATTTGCAACATACTGTAGTAACAACATTTTCTTTAAACTTCATTACACAATTACCAGCTGGACCTTTTCTACTCTTTCACAAATGTGTTTGCCATTGTTACCTGGCTGCTGTATCTAATTATGCTAACCATTGAACAATCAACAAATAAGTTAAATCACAGTTTGTGAATGCTCTATCAAATTGAACCCATCCAATGTTGACCAGAGTTGCCACTAAACAGATACCAGTATTGTTGCTGCAGTAAGTAGTAAGTATTGGGATGTACTACAAGGCACTTTTTTACAAGTTCTAAAAAATTAAATAAAGTGTGGAGACGTACATTTTCGTACTCTATATTGTATTGTATCTATATAATGTAATAAACATCAACTTGACAAAGTAAAGTAAACAAGTCTGCCTTAAAGGGTTTAAAATGTAATAAACCTGTTAATGTAATAGAAATTTAGGAGGGTGCGGCATTATTTTAGAATCATTCAAAAATAAGTGGTGTAACAGTTAATGTATGTTTTTACCTTTTTTCATAACTTCAATCATTACATTTCACATAGAGTATAGGATAATATTACATTACAGGCTTTAAGATTTCAAACTGGGCACAGTCAGTTTTTACATTATAATTTAAAACAAGGGGATGCTGGCATCTTTAGTCCGATAGAATTATTATCACATGGTACATTCATTTTCTTTGCCTGTCTGTTCATTTGGCCACCCATCTCTCCTTTAAGGGCTTATCGTATATTTAAACAGTAATCTAATTTGTTACAGGTATAATTACATTTCCTGTGCCGGTATATTCTCTGTACGAGTACTGCAATGTGTGCCTCTCATTATTGTTTGGGGAATAGAGAAGTTGACTAACAGACGAACGATTAACATTCTGTATCTGTACTGCAATCAACAGAATTGATTAATGCCATGAGAGGCCTAACTGTGACCAGCAATAATATCATTTAAAATGTGATGTTGAGGGCGCGTCTGTTGCCCCAGTGATATAGTGCTGAGGTGTCATGGCATGGTAACAACTGTTAAACTGCAGAGGCATTGTATACACTGCAGGCCCTTCATGGCTGTGAATCACAGCTCTGTTTTTAGGAGGTCTTACAGAAGTTTAAATCTGCCACATTGGATGTCTGCGGGGCTCCGAATCTCACCCAAAAGCACTCATTCTAAATACACGGAGGTATCTTTTGTGATACACAGACATGATTCAGCCGGGAATTAGTATCATATTGGGCAAATTGTCTACATTTGACATTTTAATGTACATAATATGTTTCTGTTTCCTGTTGTCAGTAAGACACTTGTTTAAACTAACTTATCTGATTAGACAGTAGTGATAGAAGTATTAAAAACATCCCATTTAAGCTTTTTCATGATTTAATAAATTATTGTGATGGAACTATCTCTGACAACTTACTTTATTTTTGGACTAAGTAATCTCCAGCCAGGTTTTGTAGGGAACTCAAAAACTTCCATTTGCCCAGTGCTGACATAACGACAGGTGAACGACCCTGTGAAATTGTTTAATATAGTGTTCAGTAAATGTGCTTTTGGAAAACTGTGGCTGCTGGAATAGTGTGGGAGAGGATCTGAACAGCGTATTGCCGTGTTGATACAACCTCTGCCAACATAATCAGTAACAATGCAGCAAGTGGACAGTAATGCTGAAGACAGGAGAGCAAACACTTTATGTCTGAGGGTTTGGAGTGGTATTGGTGTGTGTATGTGTGTGTCTCTGTGTGCTGTGTGTGTGTTTGTGTGTTGGGGTCAGATTCGAGTCAGCTGGTGCCAAAAACTGGACGGCATGAAGCTTTCCATCTTGTCTGCGAAGAAGCCCAGGGGTGCAAAGAGGGTGCTGAAGAACTGCAAGAGAGAAAAAGCAGAATGAGCCTTCAGTTGAACGTCAGTAAAAACTCTTCCCATCCATTCTTAGATAATGTTAAAGTAAAACACTTAAAATAAATCCCTGCCCACAAGTTCACTAAATTACTGTTATGGAACTTATATGTTCAAACAGTGAACTCAAGTGATTCAAACAGAAACACAATGGCAGGTAAAGGGCTTGGAAAACATTGTGTGTTTGGTGTGTTTTACTATTAAGCCTATTGGTCTGTAAACAAGACGGGTGTGACAATAAAATAACTCATCTTGCTCACTTTTTTAAAACAAGGAGGCAGTAAGAAGGCATGAACATTAGTTGCTGAGAGCGCATTTGATTTGTAGCAGTGCAGACAGGGAATTCAAACAGTCATCAAGTATTATCATTTTTTTTTAAATGTTTGTAGTAACAACATGACATATATAGTCTGATACAGGAATACACTTTATATTATCCAGGATTGAAATATCAACATACTTTTATACATCAAATCAATCATGTTGACTTTCAGTTTCTCTTTCATTTTATAAATAGTGAAAATTGAATAAATATATGGGATTTGTTTACAACATGTGCAAAAGGACATTCTTAAATACTTATATCCTTTTCAGTTTCACAGAACACAAATTGGGTTATTTACATAATATGTTTACATGATTTTGTTGTGCAATAAAACAACCCGATGGACACACGATAAAGGAAATGTTCAAATTCAGCTCTGATCGTAGCAACATCGGGCCATTCGTGAGAGGTGGCAAAATCTTTGGCATGCCAAAAAATTGCAGAAGGACCTTGCGAAGGTTCACTTTCGTGTTGAATTCGTGTGTCAATTTTGCCCTTCGTAAGGCACTCGTGAGAGCATCTTGTTATCATCGGTGCCATCGGGCATTCGCCCTGATCAGAGTGAGGGCGAATGCCCGATGGCACTGATGATAACACGAAGATGACACGATTTGACAAGATGGCCTCACGAGTGCCTTACGAAGTTGCCGCTCACGAAGTTGCTGCCGGAGCCTGAGAAACTCCACCAGTGGTCATACGATGGCTTAAGATGCCCTCACGAATGGCCCGATGTTGTTACGATCAGAGCCGAATTTGAACATTTCCTTTATCGTGTGTCCATCGGGTGTCAATTTCGGGACAGTGTGACGCGGGCTTAAAGGATCCTTAAATCTGATATACGGGTATGGTTTTCGGACGGACACTATTAAGAGTAAAGAGCCTTATAATCATGACAGATATACAATATGTTGCTACAGAATTAAACAACATTTTGCTTTGACAAGGGTCACCTATGACAATGTATACATACGTAATACAATTGCATAAACCCTATACTTTAACTCAACGTTGTGGCATTTACACAAATAAATCATCATAACTTTTTATTATTTTCTGCTGTAGGTAAAAAAAAAACATATAAATCTTATGCTAGGAAACTAAAAGGATCAACTCAAACACCCATTTTATGATTTCCAGCAGGGCATATAACCACTAACATCTAAGATTTAGATCTAAGATATTAGGTAAAATAGAGCATACATACGCACATGTTAGTGATTTAAGTTAGCTAGTAATATCGATATGTCCTCTAAAATATTACAATATGGCTTCTCTCTGAAACCACTTGAGGTGCGCTTGATACACTTGACACTTTAATAGTCTCATAAGTGGACGTATCAGCCCGGCCAGACAAGTGTAAATCAAGTGCTCCTCTAACACGGTCTATATATGAAACATATTCAACTACGATGCTTGCTTGTCTGGTTTCCACAAACAAGGGAAAGGCAGGCTGCCACCCCTCCACTGTCTTGTGTAGCTTGCATCTTCTGTTGAAGAGCAGCAGATTCACAGAAATCAGTTTTTCCTCAGAAGGCAGTGAGGATCGCTGTGTTCCTCCCTCAATGGTTTTCATGCACTCCATCTGAACATTACACAAACCAGGCTCGCCGGGGCTGCTGTAAAAATCTCCCCTCAATCTTTCCCATAACAAAAGGAAGAGCACTAGATGTTCTCTGTGGCCTTGTTTTGCTACAAGTCTATGTTAAGGCAGGACGCACCAGCAGGGTCATAAACAAAGGATTAGACGAAGTAAGGAGTTTGCCAAACTAGCAAAAACAGATAACACAACACTTCTATCATAAATAAACAGTAAGAGCAAGTCATTCAAAGTTCCTAAACCTTTGAGGCTGTAAGATACACAGTTATGTTTGCGTTACTCAGCTGTAGACACTGATAGCTTTAGTTGGGTAAGAGCTTGTTTTGGCGGTAAACATGGACTTTACAAGCCTACGACTCCCATGAGCCTCCAGTGTTTCAGACAGTGATAGAAGGCAGCAATTACTACATGGGTTAAAAGGTTCATTTCAGAAAAAATTCCCTATTAAAAAGGTCCCATGTCATGGCCATTTCCACTGATCATAATTCCATTGTTGAGGTCTACTAGAATAGATTTATATTGTGCAATTTTCCAAACTCACATTGGTTTCTCATACAGCATCTCTGTAAACTATGTGTATTCACTGAATTTCACTCTCTGCCTTTAACGGCTCGTCGTAGCTCCAATAGCTCCAGCCCCCGCCCTCCCTGTGAGCACAGTGTGCTCTGATTGGTCGGGACGTTGTGAATCGCGCTGAGCTCATGGATGTATAAGAGCTCCATGGAGGTGTGGTTTCCTTGTTTAGCGATACACAGCGAAACACAGCCAAACTCATCCTGAGCACACACAAAGTCAGAGCCGAAGTAAAAACAATAAGTGTGGCTTGATATTGAGTAAGAAAAGGGTTTAAAGGTTGATAAACGCTGTGAGAATGGGTCTGCAGAGAGAATTTCGCCGCGATCCCAACTGTCTGTTATCAGCCTGCAGCCGGGGAGGAGAAATCAGCAGAGCTGCCTGCACTGTGTGTGTGTGTGTGTGTGTGTGTGTGTGTGTGTGTGTGTGTGTGTGAGGAAGTCAGTGGATTGGTCAATTTGGACCAATCAGCAGGGGCTTAACGTAATGGCTCCGCGGACGTAACGTAACGGCTCCACGGATTGGCCCATGTGGTTCCGGGTACCAAATGACCGTATCGCGCCATAGCTCTGGGCGCGGCTAATGGCCATTCCTACGTCACGATACCCAGGAAGTAAACAATGGACAATGACGTATCTCCAACAAGACGTTTTGGGGAGGTATTTTATTTTTTTAATCGCTACAGGGTGTACTTTGAGGGTTTTGACTCTGCACACCGTTTACATGCATAAAAACCTTCATAACACAAAAGGGGACGGGTAATAACCGGAAAAGCATGACATGGGACCTTTAAGATCATACAATGTGTTCTTGTGTAATGACTAAAAGTGAATTATCTTAATCAGCTTTTATACAACTGTATGACAACAGCAACTTTGGATATACATTTGATGTGTAATTAAAGTACTTACTGCTTTGGCAAAGACACCCATGAGCTCAGGGAACTGATGTGTGAGCATGGCCAGCATGGCAGTGAAGGAGCAAAGGCCTGCTGTGAAGAGGATGAAGAAGGGAAGCTCTTTCTTTGGGTACACAGACACCTCGTGGAACGCTGGAGAGAAAGTGAGCATGGTCAGGAAAAGAACGAGAGATAAAGTCATAACCAGTGCAGATGAACAAGAAAACAAGCAACTTTGTACAGCTATGCGTAGCTATTACACTTACAGGGCAGCAGTTCTCTATCTGCTGTTTCTGTGCATCCTGGGTAGGGGTAAAACAGGTGACCCTTCTCCAGTGGGTAGGGAATTATCCGGAAGGCTGGAAAATCAAAAATGGGAAATTGAATTAAGATGACAAACACAACAAGTATGTTATTGTGAATTTTGCCCATACATATAATTATGTGTTTTGGTATTCAACGATATCAAAGAAAAAGTATGATTTCAAAACTGTTAACAAAACAAAAATGTAATATTCAAAGCAGTGGGATTCAATAGAGAAGGTGATAGTGGTACGTACTGCCCTCCCAGGTGCAGTGTAGTAGGTTTAAGGCTCCTTCTGCCCTCTTCCAGTGCTGCAGGTGGAAGAAAGCATATGCCACTGCCTCGCTGTCACCCCTCTTCAAGATGTGCTCTGGAGGAAGGATCAGGCTCTTCATCTCTAATAAGTACTGCAGACAGAAAGAGGAAGGAATAGGACGCCAGTGCCATAATGCTTTTTGGCTTCTGAACTTGAAAAGAATGACAGATAAGTATTTTATTGCAGCACTTTATACTGCAGTCAAAAATTATGAAAGTGTGCAGAGTCTGATCTCTTGGCTAAAAAACTCAAGCTACAGTCGATTCAATTACTTAAAGAAATAGTGGCAAACAATTGCAACGTCCATCGTGTGCAAACATTTGCTGTCACATACTCATTCTCTATATAGTGTTAAAGAGCATACATTTCAAAGTGCCGGCGAAAAATGACCATGAAGCAGGCAAAGGAGACCACATATTTTATTTTTGTGAAAAAAAGACTACTGAAATGGGATGTTTATGAATGAGAAATAAGCAGCTGTCAGCCTAAAACCTTCAAATGAAGGTTTGGTTTTCCGCCGATGGTTAAAAGCCAATTCATTCCACTCTAATGCTTTCATTCACATCTTCTCCCTGTATCTCAGTCAGCACTTCACTTATTTCATTGTGCAATTCCCTCTAGCCATCTCCCTGCAGACTAAAACATATTTTCTTCATGTGAAGTATTTGTTGTCGGCGTTATTTTGCAATTGTTCGAGGTGGGAAGGAAAAGCTTTCCAAAGCTCTGCGAGTGTGTGTTATTGTTACAGTACACTCATTCCATGAATGCTCACCCCCCCTACTGTGTAAGTTTGTCCCAGTGAGTCAGTCGGTTCACTCTGTTGACCAAGGCCCACATCCCAGAGTTAAAACATGTAGAACAGGTATGCTTTCTGATATTAAAGTAAAAAAACATCTAGAAATAAATAAAAAAAACAGAATTAAGTGTACTGCATTTCTTCAATATCTATTTAAGTTAAGGCCTACCTCTGTCCAAACATGAGTCAATAATGGGTGTGCGTTGACTTTGCTGAACATGCCACTCTACGAAATATATGTCTGTGGTGCCCAGTGTGGCAGGAGTGTGTGTGTGTGTGTGCGCATGTGTTTGCGGGGCCCCCTGGGCTGGATTCCCAGGCGGCCAGCTTCACAGCGCTCTGGATCTCAGACTGACACTTTGGGAAGGTTACCCCACAGCTAATCCTGTCTAATCCCTTCCATGGTCACAGGCTCAGCCAGCCATCCATCCATCTGGCCGGCCAGACCGTGATGCTTCACCCATCTCCCCCTGCCTTACCCTCCTTCTCCACTCTCACCCCTCAGGATCCCAGCTACAGCAACTACGGCCTGGCTCATCCCCGTCTTTCTCCTCATCCTCGCTTTCCTGCTCCTGCCAATATCATCATTGTTGTATTCTAGCCATATTCAAACATATTTATGTGTATTATGCTCTCTGCAGACAGCCCACCCTACCCATCTGTCTCCCGCTGGCCACCTCCTGAATCTCTCACCCTCACGGGTGACAGCTCGCCACTTCCCAACAGGTGTGAACACTCTTCCTCACTTATCTTCTAGCCTCTTCTCTTTCCATCTTCTGTAGACGTTACAAGGATCGGCAGCTAAGGACGACCAGAAGCTGCTGGTTTGACCTTCTCACTTATCCTCTGTCTGACTGACTTAACTCAGCTCTCTCTGCTCCAGCCAAGAGACTTGACTGCCAGGCTTCATCCTCCTCACCATTTTGGTCTCCTTTCTTTCGATCACAAACCATTCGCCATCCTCGACTCCCCCGGCACCAGAGTCAAGGCAGTCAGCCAGCTCTAGAAGCAAAACTACCACTGTTTTCTGACAAATAATATACATTTTGTTTTACATACACACTTTAAGAGAACCCAGGATGAGTAGGAAGCTGGCTTTAATTTAGGGCATAGGATATGGACAATCCGTTTGCAAGCAAATGTGTTATTTTGGTTAAAATTAGATGTATGCATGCTTCTTAGTAAACATTTAGCTGTCTTTGGCTCTTTTCTGCTTTAACAAATGTAAATGTCCCCTCCGTGGGAGAAATAAAGGTATTCTAAATGAACAGTGTTACACATATTTTTGCCTCAGTTTTAGTCTGTTTGCTATATTGAATAACCAGTAAATGGCACCCTTGTAGGTGTGGGTCCCCTGTGTTTTAAGATTAACCATTTAGAGGGGCTGGCTGCTCAGCTGTCCTTCCTCACATGCCACAGTATTAGACCTGGTGACACCTCAGTCCTCGGTGCCGACCCCCCCCCACCACCCTCTCGTTCTTCGGCCTGCTTCTCCACTCCCTGTCGCCTCTTTGATGAAGGGATTGGGTTTCATGTGTTCTCCTTTTATCCCTGGGCAGTCATAAGCCCAGAGCATAACTCATAAGCTGCCTTCTGATTCTAATCTGCGGCACTTTGCTGCTCACAATGGGACACACAGGCAACAATGACATCAGCCTTGTAGTGGCTCTATAAGGGTCGGACAAACATACACGTGTTCAGCGAAGGAACATAAAGACAAACAGGTGTGGCAGATTAAGAATCTCATACAGTGAGTAAAAGGCTCAGCTAGCTACTCCAACCTCGACTGAGGACAGTGGCAGACAGCTCACAGCGTTTATTCTAAAGTGGGCCATTCCTTACTACTCCCTCCCTTTGCCTTGTCTGAATCAAACCTCATCCATCTTAATACAGAACAAACCCACGACTGCTGCTCTGTATCAATTTACAAACCAAAAAGGCAATTTCAGAGGTAAACTAAGAAAAGGTCCGCATTTGTAAGGCTTGACATGTGATCTAGAGGAGAACATGTCAACCAGAATTGGGTGAGATGAGAAACCGCCTTCCAAAGTGGAGTAAACTAGCAAGGTAGATGGGATCAGGTCACCCAAAATGCTTCAAAATAATCGTGCATGGACCTAAGTGGTGGTACATTTCAATGTACAACAGATTTAGATAGCAGGAACAATTGATCAGCTGTCCAAGCATCCAGAAAACTGTCAGTTTTTAAACCGCTGGCTGCTTGAGAGGCTGATTGGAACAGACAGACAGATGGAAAAAACTAAAATGTGGAGCAGGGGGATAAATAGAGAAGGACAAGAAGATGAGGAGTGGAGGCAAATAGAAGGTTGAGGGAAGTAAATAGGGGCAAGATGGAGAGCTTGCGAGGGAAAGGGTCGTTTGGGAGTAGGGCGGTGTGCACTGAACCAGACTGAAGCATGTGTGTGCGGATGTGGGTTTAGTGTGTGTTTAGCTATACAGCAGTTTGAATAAGCTCATGTGATGCAGCCTAGTATGAAATTCATATATAATCTCCTTGGCATGCTTGATAACACACTAAATACTTGACCCACCATTGTTCCCTCATTACTCCACTTGTCCATTCAGCTTTTCTTTTTTCAACCTTAACTTGATGTTAAAACATGCCGTGCTTACACTCACACAGACGCGTTTCTTGAAACCAATGGCTAACTGGTACATTGATGATGATGATGGTTAAAAATAAACTATATTCCCATGGATTCAGATTTGTCAATACTACTAGACTCTGTACTCCAGCTCAGTGTAGCAGGTATAAGCATCAGAATATACTTAAATTACTCAGAGTAAAAGTACTCGCTATGCAGATTGGCCCATTTAAGAATAATATATATCACATGTATTCATTATAATCATTAATGCATTCATGTGTTATCAAAGCTGGTAAAGGTGCAGCTAGCTTTAATGACTTTGTATGCTGTAGATATTACTACAGGTGTAAGTCTTATGTAAGTGTTGATTATATTTCAAATTAGTCATCAAAATCTGTTAAGTAATTTAAGCTACTAATAGAATTGAGTGTATTAAAAGTACATCATTTACCTCTGAATTGTAGTGGAGTAGAAGTACAAAGCACCATACAATGGAAATACTGAAGTACAAGTATCTCAAAATTGTACTTAAGTATAGTGCTTGAGTAACTGTACTTAGTTACTTATCAAGGACAATACATTCCTCTGACGCCATATGAAATTAAGCTGTTTTAAAATCAACCAGTTATTTGATTATGCTGTACAGAAAAGAATAATAGATGATTTACTATCAGAAGTATCCATTAGATGAAGCCCTATATGATCGGCTGATAACTTTCTAACCTAAGACTGACCTTTTGCTTAAGTATGCCCACATGTGTACACTATTTAGGCAGCTAGAATTAAATCTACAAGATTACAGAATTAGTGAACTTTTGGACAAAAGCCCTTTACAAATCCTACTTAAGGGGGTGACAGACCAGCCTGTGTTTAAAAAGGCAGAAGTCACAGGTGCACTCATCATAGCAGACAACACAAAGCAACAACCCCCCTTCATCCCAACTGGTACATTTACATTCAGCAAGTCAAAACGTAAACACAGGTTGAGGCCTGATTAAGCACCAGATGCCAGTCAAAGGCTGAAAGATGAGCCTAGCAATAATTCCCCGTGAAAGGTGTGCTACAAATGTCCTAAAGTTGGCAGTGGTGGCCAACATCAGACTCTCTGTTTGGCTCGAACGGGGGATGAGGGAACATGAGAGGATAAGAAACAGGATGAGGGTACGTGATGAGAGGAGAGAGGATGGCTGCCTCTGGGCACAGTGGGGGAGGGAGCCGCTGGAAAGACAGTGGAAATGAGGGCCCTCACTTTAAAATCAAAGGCTGGATCAAAGTGCTGGCTGACACCCCGTTCCCCCACACACACACACACACACTGATTCTCAGAGTCAGGGAGATGAAACAACACCACACTACAAAGGCCAAACTGAGACACAACTCGGCAGCAATACTTGTGTATAACTCGGTGTGTGCACGTGTGACATCTAATCCTGTGGGAACTGATGTGAGAGGCCAGATGGATATCCAGTGATATGTTCTCCATGGTTCAGTTGTTTAAACCTTTACAGTATTCCTAGGGACCTACATGTGGAATCCAAACTATACTAACTGTCAAAACACACAATGCTGTATGATTCCAAACATATTGTGTTGTCTTGTAAGTGTAGTTGATAAAAAGGTGGAATGCAGCCATTTCACATTTAAAAGTGTTGGATTTCATTTTGACTGATTAATACTAATTACAATAATCACCCAAATCATTGATATAGAAAACAAAATGGACAAATATGCATAAAAAAAAAGCTTTAGGAATTAAGAGCTCCCGTTTAAAGACCCACACCGTCACCTGCTGGTGAGCCAGTACATAGCATGTCTGGAATAATGAGAGCGCTCTATTTGTATGTTACAGCACCTGTTACTGCTGACATAAATCACCTATACGTTTTAGGACTGATAGTTTATCCGTCTGCCAGTTATTCATGATTATTTCTGTGTGACAGTTATGCATGGCAGGTGAAATGGTACTATTGGACTAAATATAGAAATTCTACCCAAATCTACCCAATCCATTTCCAGCATAGCAGCTGCATGGATGAAAACAGACTGTAACGCATATGTTTCACTATGTGTGTGTAACTGAAACAGGATGCATGCAGGCCACACAGAGGGCTAGTCCTGAAATGAGGAACAGGCACAACAAGGTCTGTCCCGATAATGACTTTATCCACTGCCAGCATGTTGCCAGAATAAACAACAGGGTTTTCCCAATGAAAATAAGAATTGGGAATTGTGTGGACCTTACACATTGTAGTCAACGGAACTAGAGATTAATGTTATTGATTTTCTTTGGTTGTGTGATTTGATTCTTTATTTAAGGGGCTTAAGAGGTTAAGGATATCAAATTCAGATTTCAATGTTTGAATAGTCTTAAGAATTAAAAGTTCATTGCTGATAAAAAGGGTTTGCAAATATTATCATTATAACAGCAGCATAAAATGGCAATACTATCATTTATCACAGGGTTATATATCCTCCAACAGAAGTCATTATTGTGACAGGCCTAGGCACAACAAAAAGTCACGATTGGTTTTCCGTGACCCGCAGCAACCATCAGATTCAGTGTGAGGTGTATTAGTGTGGTGACTGACCTTTGGCACGTGTGGATTGAACTCAACAGCTCTGTGTATGGCCTCAACAGCATTCATCTCTGCCGTGCTGAGCCCTCGCCGTGACGCGGCCTCTGGAGAGAACCTGAGACAAATCACCTCAGATGACACACTGTAGCAGCTCACATTGTTATTAAAGCTGCCCTTAGTGCTGACATACAAAACAGGTTTTAGAAGATACTGAGTGGTATGCAAGATTCAAAGGATATTTAAAACCAAAAGGACACATACTTATCTGATACAGCCCGTGCTTTCAATAGTGCTGATGTGTAGCATATAGTGGCTGATTTTGGCAAGCTGATGTCTACAGTGGCAGAGGAAATTGGGGGTCATGTGACATATCTCATATTTTGCAATGAACAAATTTCAGTGCAAACATAGTATAATTTCTTCAGATTTCTTGCGTTTTACCGTCATATTTGGCGAGGACTGCTTGGACATCAGCATATGCCTGAAGCTCTAGAAGTGCCTCCAAGAGGTTTTCGTGTATATTTAACATTCCCAACAGTGGGAACTCCTTCATTAACTGTGAACATTGAAAATATCACACAATAAATATGGATTTTGTTTTGTACTTCTTTAAGACCAATGTTTTAAGAATAGTACATGTTGCCCCAGATGCATGTTTGTATAAAAACAATTACACTCACATCTCTCATCATTTTAACTGCTTCTTTAATCCGGCCCAGCTTGCGTGCACACATTGCCATTCTACGTTTAATGTACACCAGTAAGTTGATATCTTTTCCAGCTGTGGACGGCAAACAGAAAATATGAAGCGATTAATCAACACTTATCAGTCAATCGATTTTAAAAGAAGAATATCATGGATACAGCTTGTGGTCTTGCGTAGAGGAAAAGCAATGAAGCATTGATGGCATATTGCACCTGTGACTACATCCTTCATCACAAGAGGTTGTGGACAGATGTGGTCTGATCTATTTATAGCCGTTCTGCGCTGCTGGCAATGCACAGGGTGTGGCATGGCATGTTGCATTACTATTTATAAAAGTGGGTATAGTTATTCCTAAACTAGTTAGCCACCATTCAGCAATTGAGTCTCGTGGTTTAATATGCATTACTTAATGTTTATGTTAATCCATTCTTACCAATAATTAATGCTTTTTTGAAGAGGCGTTCAGCTTCTGTGATAGTTGTTGCTTCCTCCTCTGCTAGGAGCACATAGGCTGCAGCACATCTGCACACAAATAAAAAGACACAAAGAGACAGTCCTGTTTGCATGCACTTCAAAAATGTAGAGCATTAAGGAAATCATTTGAACACGAAAGCCCAAATTAAAAAGGCCATAATATTATTACATTTATTTGTTTATTTATGTAATTAAAGCAAGCAGAATTACAAAAAACGTTTGCGTACTACCATTTTAAATGCATTACAACAGTACAGTAAATAATATTTAGAAGATACAAAGTAATACTTATTAATACAATATTTAAAGAGACAGTATAACACTGAGTAAGAGGAGGACTCACTCTTGGTTCATTTCGATGGCCTGGTAGGCTGCTCTGATCCTGGCTTGAGGATTTCTCTCTCTCCAGGCTTTCTGCATAACTGTAATGAGATGAAACTCAAGGTTAATATCCATGTTGACTCGCAGTCCTGACAATTCAATAAATTCAATTTTCCAAGTCAAAAACTCAAAGAAAAGAACAAAGAAACATTTCTGTTTGAACATTTACGAGGAACCAGAGATATCTCTTCCAAGGAGCAGTCTTTTGCTTGAACATTCTTAAAAAACAAAAAAGACGACATCTTTGTTTGATTGCTAGTCACGGAGTAAAACTTACCAGCATCTTCTGGCCGTAATTGTGGAGTGTCTCCTGTGAAGAAGGTCTGATGGTCTTGAGCAGACAGGTTCATATCGTAGTAGGTTAAGGGTTCCTTCCCGGTCACCCAGGTGTACCTGTAGTGTAAAATATAAAATAATAACAGTTCAGCTACAGTTTTATGATCCACAATGTGTGAACAGAAATAAAGCAATTTTCTTGGACAAAGACACACTATGAGATGCACTCCATACTGCTAAATCTGAATTACACATACCTGTTGTACTCTGCTCCTCTGAACAGATTTAAAGGGTTCCTCCAGACCTTACACTCTATCGAAAGAAAGACAGTCTCTATTAGTGCTAGTATTATGATGAGTCGCATTGCTGTGGTAGTTTGATTATATGCATATTTACCAGAAACACTGGGCCTGGGCTCTGCCTCTCCATTAACCGAAGCAAACAGACCAGTGGTGGAGGTGCTCTCCACTCCCCCCAGCAGAGGACGCAGGTGGCTCACTGACACTTGTTCAATGAACGAGGTCCCATATTTACGAAAATACCACCACTCAAATATCTGCGGAAGAAAAAACATGTTTTTATAAAGTATGCAAAAAGAAAAGAAAATCTAGGTAAGTGATCCTTTCGTGGTAATTGCTTTCATATCACTACGCTAGACAGTGGTTCTTCTTACAATATTTTGTCATGCCCATGGAAGCGTCCAAAAACTAATTTAATGCAATAATGGAGCTTAATCTCTGCCCAAAATACTATTTAAAAGAGAAGACAAGGCTCTGTCGCTATACCGACGATAAACGTGAGCTGGTATTTTTGGAAATCAAAATCTTTTTATTTCCTCCCCTGCGAAAAATCTGTTCATCTACATTACATCAGTGCACAACATTAATGGTAAATGAACTACTTATAAAGGGCTTTATCAGGTCTTTTCCACCCCTCAAAGCGCTTTACATACTACGACTCATTCGCCCGTTCACACTCATTCATACAGAGCAGTGTCACTTGCTCTCGGGAACCAACATCCACACACACAAATCACACACTTTTGGCAAATCAGGAGCAATTGAAGGTTAAGTATCTTTCCCAAAGATACATCGACATATTGACTGCACGGAATGGGATCGAACCCAAAACCATATGGTTCAAAGATGACTGCACACTTGCCATAATCGCAAAGAAAACGTATAAAATGGTAATTTATTGAGTGGCTGGACAAATGTTAACCTTAACTAGCCGTTTGGCAAAAGATAATTTTGCTCCCTGCATGCCATTATTCTCAGTACATACATATTGATAACATAGCCTTGCCAACATAAGATAACTCTTGTTTGTTTATTGCTTCTAAATTATTCTGATGTATTCAACCTTTGTTTTGCTCCACTCTCGCAAAGTGTTTTCACCCCCTCAGTTTAAAAACAAATGCACCAGGTGTACTAGAATGTATTTTTTTCATTAGAGCATTTAATTTAACAGTGTCACTCCTTACTTAAACTAGGCTTTGACCACTGTGTTTAATCTTGGATTCTTTTAAAAGAATACAGAATTCTGGACGATTTGATTGTATTTAAGTAAGTGGCTTACCATCAAATATATTTGTAAAAATGATTACTATTAAACAGAGGTTTTACGGTGCAAGGAATAACTTACAAGGATGAGTCCAGAGATGAGAGAGGAGGTTCCAGTGAGAGCCACATAGAACTTGGGGGTCAGTGTATTCAGAAACACTGAGGCTGAAAGAAGAAGGGGAGACAGTTAGTATTCTGCCATAATGCTACCACGTGTCTTATGTTGGGACCGTGCAATTAAAAAAAACATGCACCAAACCACATTTCAACAGAAAAGCATGGCAATAAGATTAGTAAAGCCGGTGGCATGTAGCCTTATACCTTTTCCCGGTTACATTGTGCAAAAATTAGCACACAACAATAAACTAGCCAATCATGAATACATCCGATACACGCTGCTGTTTGAAAATAAAATAACGCAGAGGTGACATACGTATGTAAAGAGTCGACTATGAACTAACCAAAACATTTCTTTGTTTGTGCATGAATGAGTCAGAAACCGGACTGTCAAACGAACAGCTCCCGCTTGCTGTCAGCTAAAGCCAGCTAGCCGATGCTAACAATAGCTAGCTAGCACTTGCTTTCATTCACCTGAGGTAAGAGTTTCCTGCAGTTTCAGCGGGCTCCACAGGACGTAAATCATGATCAGAACCATGCCGAACCAAATTAAGCACACGTAGGTCCATGACCAGGAGAGCCAAGACTTTAATTTCTCTGTAAATCCGAGAGATTGGGGATTACTGCCAGCGGTGTCCTCCATGTTTCTCCGGATGCCTGTAAACAGAGGAGTCACGTGATCACCAAGTAAAATGACTTCTATTTTGAAATCTCCACAAAAACCCATTTCCGGGAACTACAGAAAAACTTTATTACTTATTTACTATATTTTGGAAAAAATGTACTCATTGTCTAAACTCAAAGATATGTTAATGAATATGTAAATAGTCCATATCTTTTTTATTTATTTGGGGTCACATTATATTAAAAGTACAGTTTTTCAAATCATATTTTTAGAGACCCGAAAATTACAAATGAAATAGCAAACAAAATTAGTGAAAATTAAATTAAAAAACGAAAAAGTACAGAGGGATTGTTTGAAATGGAAAATGTCTACACATGTACATATGCATATATCAACATACAATACACGGACACACATACGTGTGGCCATACATACACACTATATACATTCAATCGGTGTAGAAACACAGTCAAACAAGGGATGGTCGTCTTTGGGATATGTCAATTCTCCACTTTTTCCATATTAAATAGTCCATATCATAGCATAAACATAAGCTTATATGGAATAGAGACTGAGTAAATGATGAAATATCCCCCAAATATGATTGGGGTAATACATATCAATTAGATTGGGACCAATTATAAATTATTCACTTACATTATAGTGTTGTGTTATAATATAAGCATGTTATCTTACTTTTAGACAGCATTGTTGCAGGCTACCTGAGCTTTGCTTTTATCTATTTGGTTCTACTTTTGATGCGTAGAGAAAAAAAGAAAAAACTAGTACTATGATGCATTTTTGTGTCATACATTAAATTACCCAACAGTTTAAATTAAGTTGCCTAATCTTACTCCTCTACCAGTCAGCTGTTAATATAAGGCAACAATGATCTAGCTGTTGTAATAATATTGTAAGAAGAAGCATTTCGTTTTTAACATTTGAGAAAACACTTGGAAATCCTATCAGATGATCGCTTTTTGTTTTGCATAACCAACAGTTGAAATCCAAAAGAAAATGGCCAAATCATCAGATTTGAGAAGTTGGGGCCAATGTTGTTGGCATTTTTGTTCACTAACTAATTAACTGACACCTAATTAATTATTTAATTCAACTAATTCATTTAATTAATATAACTATTAGTAATGTAGGCCTTATATTAATGATGGATAACCTGTACAAGCTCATTTTAGCTGGTAATACTATTCATGACCAATAGGTGGGGCCATTACCACATTGAAACTTTTACTTCTGTTGCCATCAACTGACTGCAGGTGGAGACAACATTACATTTGTTTTTCTCCCTCTTAGTATTGAGATTCATTACAATATTGAATAAATGCATGAAAGTGCCCTCTTTTTTCGGCCCGATTTTCACTACCAATTAATTTGTGCAGGCCTAATCTAAAAAGTAAAAGTTTGAATCAAAGGGTGAGATTTTGTTGAATTGCCAATGATTGTACATTCAGAATACTCTCTATTCCTATGATTTACATAACAAAAAATGTACTTAAATAAAAAATAAATAAATAGATAAACAGTTCACTAAGATCGTTGCTATCAGGTAGAAATATATTTTTGGAAGCATACAACCCGCAGGACTTCTCACCTTGTGCGATTGACTCACATCCCACCAGTGCAGGAATAAATGTGATTTGTTGGAGTGCATTCTAGTTGGAGGTTACAACCATTGAATGACAGAGAGCCAGATTTGGTCCTGCTCACACATGCCCTTGGGTGTTTTCTGCCTGATGCTGATGGACAAGCACACGCGGGGTTAAAGGCCTGTCATATAAATCAGGTACAATCACTTTAGAGGTGAAAACATGCATGATGCCACTGACAGGGAGGAAGAGTGAGGAAAAGAAAGGAGGAATAAAAGCAACAGAGGTCTGTGGAAGTTATCGGGGTTGTAAAGCATGACCTGCATGTCTGAATGTATTTCCTGCTGAAATCATATTTCCAAATGACCTCTGCTCAGTGACTCATTCTTTGATAAAACATACATGTAGCTCTAAGAATATACTGGGTAAACACTGTTATCTTCTCTTGTATTAACACACCACCACTTTTATCGGTTGGATCTCAACAGCAGTCAAATAAGATAAATATTTAGATGAATGCAAGGACATTTGCAGAATGTCTTTATGTATCTGAAACACATGTTATTATAAAACATTTTATATTATAAATACAAATTTTATACAATACATTTCAAATATAAAACATTGATACACAAATTGCAAGCAATGGACCTCAGTAAGTGGGACATGACCTGTACACAACCGGTCAGCCGGTGTCCAGTCATGCAGAAGCAATATCTCTCATCATTCTGCAGTCACCTGTATACTTAAGGTTCATTTACAATTTCACGTCTCTTATCCTTTCTGCCATTCTGGACTTCATGTTCTGTTTATGTGGTTTCTTCCTTTTCTCTCCCCAAAGCTTTTAAGAGTCCTCTAATCATACATAATTAATCAGGGTTTTCACTTAAATGCACTGCATTTCTCACTCTCATTATTACTTAAGAGGCTGCTCTTTAAGGCTCGAAAATACCCGGCGTTCTGTTGATCGTATTTTTTACAAAGCCAGCTGTTTCAATAAATGAGGATGTTTAAGACAAAGAATATACAAAACATTTATTAATATTTTAGAGCGTTTCCAGCAAATGCTGTAATTTCATTACTTCACATAAAAATTCTAATTAAATCTGCTTGCTGTTAGGGAAACATTTTAGTAAAACCTGAGCAGAGATTTATATACAATACAATTTTAATGAGTAATAAAGTTTGGTCGTTTGTCAGCTCTGTATTTGGTGGTCCCTGCTGATGGAAAACTTTATGAAACTGGTTCTTGTCTCCCACACAGCTTTCTCTCTGTGAGTTTATATTTCTCGTCTCCATGAAGGGACTCTCCCCCACAAGTCATTTCTCTCAAAACACTTCATTTTCAAAAATGTGTGTTCTTTTTTTGCATTAGGAGAACGTGCCGTTTGACCACATCTGAAAGCGATGGTGCCGCAGAAAAATGACTTCCTCCATGACAGGCTCACGGACCATGCAGCAACATTTCAACCTTTTTCTCTGCAAATCTGTGAAGAAGAGTGGACAGGCTCTGCTGCTGTTTCATAACTACAATGATGACTAATTTACACCACATTATGGTTCAGCAGAGAGGATACTCACCGTTGAAACAGAAGCCAAGAAGATACATTTCATGCATACATTCACCTATGTTATGACTGCTAAGTCCTCATTTTGATAGAATGGAATGTAATGTATTTGTGGGAATGTAAAAATGCAAAACATGCAATAACAGCATAAGAGTGCAGCAAGCAGCCTCTCATCCAGTGTGTACACTAGCTGTTTCATTGTATACAACTGCAGCCAACTGTAAGTATAAATGGAAGAGGCAGAGATGAATAATACATATGAATTACCTTCATGCAGTCAGGGTCTTTTTTTCCACTCCCCTCTGCTGCAAGAACATCATTGTTAGAAACAATAAGATAAAAGGCAAGGTGCTCATATAAAAAAACGCATATATTGTTCACGAACATGTTGCTTCAATGGTTGCAAGAGCTTAAAAGGTGTTACAGTACTTTCTGAAAGGTGTTAAATAGCTTTTTTACTGCACATAACAACAGTAATGAAAGTCTTTATGCAGTTTAAATGAATGCTGCAAAGATAGAGCAAAACCTGCTTTCCTAAAGTTAATAAGGCTGCCTTTGTTTGTGCTGAGAGGACATGACTGACGTCATTAGCAAGTTGAGGAACTGTGTCCACATTCTTTATTTTCTTTGACACCGTTTTTTTAAAACACATTCTCTTAACTCAATAGGTCAGTTGTTGTGCTACACACTGTTGAGCAAGTGGATATGGGCACATGGTGAATGTTTAAATCCAAAATCCCTACATATAATACATATTTTCCTAACACTAATACAAAAATACATATTGCAAAACAAGTTACAGAGACATGTATGTACTTCTTATTATTGGGTGTTGTATCACTTTGTTTGTTATTCCCACTGCAACCACTGTAGTCACTATAAAAGTCATTCAAATGGCTATACTTAAGCACATGCGGATTTTCCGGCGAATGCTATTGACAGCATGGTTAGCATGGTAGGTACGCAGTTCAGTGTTTTGGAATGCTACAGTGCCATTTTCTTTTCAATAATGAACACAAAATACAACTGAGGCTGTGAATGTTTGTATTTGTAAGGTAAAGTTACAAAACCACAGATGTCAGATGGCATCAGGTGAAAAGTTAGAGGAATACTGAAGTTGGTAGGGATTATTTTATGAGAACAATGAATGTCTTTACAAAATTCCATGGCACTCCATTTCCAAAATGTTGAAATATCAAAACCTGAAACAACCAAACAACAGTCATTTGCCATGCTTAGAGTATTGTCATCAACAAGGTTAAAACGGGTTGTGCTACAGAATTTGTAGCACAACCCGTTTATAGCACATCACAACAACACCATAAGGTGATAGATAAAACTATTCAGAGACTCACAAACCTTCACTTTAAACCATAATTAGGTAACTGACTCCTTTCACAGACTCTGATGAGGTTTGACTGAGAGCATGTGAAAGAACACGACAGTACTTGGGTCGCTGTGGTTTAAGTCCCCATCTCATTCAACGGACCCTGATTGCAGTTGCTGCCGTTGAGAATCATGTAACCTTTATGGGATGGTTTCAAAGATGACTCACAGACTAGCTAATTTTAGAGGGCTTTGTGCTTTAGATTGGCCTTGAAGTATACAATTATAAAACATGAAACACAGTGACACAGACAAAGAAAGAGGCACACTCAGCTGCCTTACACAATAATAGTCGCATGTTCAGCCTCAATGGAAAAAGGAAAAGAAAACAGCCTTGAATTTAAGAAGCATCTTTGAATATTTAAATGTGCTTGACATAATTCACACTACTGCCCGCTCAGTGGTTTTACTACATCTTTAGGTAGACCTAACACCCATACAGTATGTAGTATCTGAAATGTGATGATTTGGATAGAGGGGCTGTGTGGCCTTTACTGACAGTAATTTAAGACAGATGTAACAAGACCAACCCCCACTCCAAGTGCACATGGCGAGAAGAGAGGTGAAACAGCCACAATGCACTATGAATAACTGAAGTCAAATAAAAAGTTTATTTGCACAGGACAAGATGTGTTTATCACGAGATACCACAAGCTACAGGTTTGTCTAATGCTAGACTGTTGCTACCTGTGTTTGTACAATACATATCTAGCCATACGTTTATGTGTTGCTGTGGCTCTGTCGTGAAGTACCATTTCATTATAGAAGCTGCAGAAA
The DNA here is from genome assembly GCF_000735185.1 of Notothenia coriiceps. Classification (NCBI taxonomy): domain Eukaryota; kingdom Metazoa; phylum Chordata; class Actinopteri; order Perciformes; family Nototheniidae; genus Notothenia; species Notothenia coriiceps. Next base: position 76,151 of record NW_011342738.1, on the reverse strand, counting down.
CGTACAGACTGACACTTACAAAAGGCAGCTGTTCCAAATAGTGCAGCAACTATTATTATTATGTTCTTAGTGATTAATTTATTGGGAACGCATACTGTTGTTTTACTAAATATAAATGTTATTTTCAAATGTAGGATATATTCATTTAATAAAAAAACACAGACAAATGTATTCACTGGATTTCCTGTTTTAGGCACGTTATCTAAATAAAAACACATTAAATAAAGTAAATGTTTTGCAATGTCAAACTGTTTGTGTGTGTGCACAAGAGGCAAAGATGAAGTGCACACGTCACATACACAGCTGTGCTTTGGAATAATTAACAACTTTACTGCTCTTACTTATAAACTATAGGAGCTGTGACTTACAAATTATTTCAGTGATGACCAATATTTTCAGTACAAGCAAATAACTATGGGGTGATATTGGGAATTAGAATTTGGGAATTTCATTTTGAGATACAACATGTGTCCTAATTTTCCTGTTTGCAAAATGAATTTGAAGACTCTGGATGGTTAAGAGAACTTGAATATTTTTGATCATTCAACGTGAAAGCATCCCAAAGTCACAATTCAACTTTTGAGGATAAAAGAAACCCCCAAAACACTCTAATATCATATGAATCAAATACGAAATATTTAACCACAAACTATTTTTTAATCATTGAAGTCATTTGTATCCACCATCTCCGATTATAATGACCAATAGTCACACCTCAAAAGTCCAAGACTTCAAGACTCCAATTCCAGGAAAAAGCAACAAAACAAAGAGAGAGGAACAGTGGGAATTCACTTTAGGTTATCAATTATATTTTGATACATTTCTATAAATATTAGGACTTTCAGTTAGACACTGCAGTTCTATTAAAACACAGCCATCTCTGACACTCTCTTGCCAGCACTGCAGACAGTTTAAGAAAGGGCTGTTGGATACTGACAGAAAACCAAACAACAAATTGAACCACAGCTAGTTCCACCGCTGCGTGTCTGACCTTTTACAGCGAAACGAGAGACGTTAGTGTCACCTGGAGAAAACACTGCCGATTAACAGGGCTAATCCCCTGTCCCTGACGTCACTACAAATCAACGTTACCTGGCCAATGGTATTTGAGTTTGAACACAGAGTCAGACGTTAAGAATAACCAGATTCAAACTGACAGCATGTGGGAGAGGTTACCTTTCATATGCGTGGGAGTCTTTTCTTTTTGTTTTTTAATACGTGAAACTAAAATCTGGGGCGAAGTAAAGATCATGCTCTTCAAACCCAGAAACAAAATCTATCTGAACTGTCGGTGAGTTAATTGCGACCGTTTTATTTTTTCCAGTGGCAGTGTTATACAATTTCTTAATGGGGGGTCAGGCTGGAAAGCATGCATTTTAAGGGTTACTAAATTAATCAAGCACAACTGTTACATACCAAACACATATAGTTTTGGCTCTCCATGAGATTATCAATATACATATATCAATAAACACAAGAATATTCAATTCAGTAAATGTTATTTATAACTGCCCATTAATGGTCACCATTTCTGCTTTCTTGGAATATATGTTGGGCAAACATTTCAGAAAAACATTTACCATATGTACTGGAGCCAGAGGGAGATACAGGCTTATATTTACAAGAATGTCCCTTCCCCAATCCCCTTAGATACCCCATTGTTAGAGAGGTAAAAAATAAATCCACAATAAAGTTGAACTTTAACTGAAAGCAGAAAAGTTAACATAATGACAGGCAAACAAATCAGAAAGCTTTTGGAAGAAGATAATCTGTGCTGTAAAAACTGCACTCCATGCCATATTACATGATTGACAGCATGGAAGCAAAACAATTCAATTATGTAATTTGAAGTATAGAAAGTAGGATTACAATTAAATACATTTGAACGTTTTACCACGGATAAGTATATATATATATATATATATATATATAAAAAAGGGTTTCAAATAATAAACCCCCACTATTCTTGTAACATGCATATTAATGTCCGCTGTCATCAGAGTACAGTTGGATGGTTGTAGATAGGCAGGGTGAAGCCAGTCGACCGTGCAGTGTACCGACCTCCAGAATAATCTAGTTTTAGACATGATTGTCCTGGTAGGGTCTCTAGAATCGCTCTTGAAACACATTGTGATACTGTGACCGGTAAAAACAACTAACAACATTGATCAGCTCCACCAGAGAGCTGCAGCCAATTAAATAAAAATACAGAACGTTAAAAAAGAACACCACATTTTCTTTAGGAGGGGGTAAAAAGCAGTATAGATTCTGTCTTTGAAGTGATTTTTTTTTTCTCCATCCATGTGCACATTTTTTTCCAAGTTCCTTGCCATCTGTGTAAATGTGATACCTCTCCTTAGTACAATGAACTGGAAATGGAAGCTGTGTTTCATATAATCCCCAAATCCATCCAACTCTCACATCCTATCATGCAAATTCGGTGCAGTTTGAAGAGAATCCGGTCTTCCAACCATATGCCTGAGCCGTGTAAAAGATACAACAATTTATTATGCATGCATTGCACTAGGCTTATGGTAATAAGGTATTAAATTAGTGCTGGACATTATTGCTCCACTATATCACTTCTGCTCAAAAGATTTTCATATAAGTCATATAAAACAGAAAAATGGATGAGATATAGGAACTGATTTGCTGGCAACCTTTACTGGTGACTTCATTGTGTAAAATAACATTTGACCGTTTAGATCCACTCTGCTGAAAACTGTGTTAAATGATGACACTGTTGACACTGTTGTCATAAGTCTGTCGTAAGTAAGTTAGCACTCAAGTGCTTTACTTAAGTACAATTCTGAGGTGCTCATACTTAACTTGAGTATTTTAATTTTAGGCTACGTTATACTTCTACTCTACAACATTACATTGTATATAATTATTTTTTTAAAGGTAAAATCCTAAATATTGATAGAATGGCCCTTAACTTTTTTTGGCTTGTGACCTCTTACACAAATATCCTTGTGTACTTGTATCTCCTTGCCACTGCCTTGTTTCGGATGTGTATGAGTTGTCAGTTTCACTTGAAATTAGTTTCATACAATTAACAGTTTAACGCCCAAAGAGGGCAAAACCTTTGAGAAATGATAAAAAAGAACAATAACTTTCTGTTTCAGAATTTATTTTCTCTATTCTTATTCTTTCCTCACACTATTCATCTTGCAATCAAATTCATCCATCGATCCTTTGGAGGGGACCAATCTATTGGGTGTCAACTGGACAAAGCTACCTGACTTAATATAAAATAGCTCGACCTCAACCAACTATCAGCAAATTGCTGCATACACATTGATGCAAAGGTTAATTCAGGTCTTTCCCTTGTAACACAGTGCTTTGTAGAATGTGTTTTTAGTACTTTGACTTGTCTGTTAAATTCTTGCAAAACAAATGTATTTATGCAAAGAAAAAGAAATTCACCCAGAGGTCTAAATGACTCTTGTTTTTAAAATATATTCTCAGACTGTCTGTTCAGAGAATCCACTGTAGCTTTCATTGTGTTACATATATACTGTATACTACAAGATGTGTAGAGATAAACTAATTAATTCAAGAAAATCTCATGCAGGCTGTATGAAAACTTGCATATTGCTTTGAAAAAGTGTCTTTTGAAGGATCACCACACTGCAGCTGGTCTTTGTAAGTCTTTGCAAAACAAACAGAGTTAAGTTCGCTGAACTTGAACTCAACTGAAAGATCCCCTCCAGGCATGCTTTAAGACATATATAATCAATAATCTGCTTTGAACTATAATGTATGTTTAATATTGTTCTTTCAACAAACATTTGAGAATCAAGATGAAAATGCAGACGCTTTGATGAACTCTGAGCAGTTCATTCAATTATTATTTTTTTAAGTTGACTTGATAAAACACTTACATACTGTAAAGGCAATGAGTGCACACCCCTTCTTGTTTAACTGGTGCATTTAAACCACATGGAAACCACATAGAAACGTTAGTGTCCTCATTTGAGACAAATTCATTGCTCACTTAGTTGTAGATACATTTGTCCATATATACTGTACAGCACATACATAACAGCGTGGGACGGTTTTTCCTTTGTATAGTTTTTGTGCAAAAGTAACATAACCCCACACATTCTGCTGCTAAACGCATTTCATCAGTAACTGAAGCAGTTGGCTTGTTAGATTGTATTGGATGTCTGGATGTATTATTTGTACATTCAAGTATGATTTATTTGGGTTTCATATGTCTCCTCTGACTCTCAGTTTTTCATTAGGCCAGATACAGTACATGGGTATTTCCCCTGAAATGAAGCAAAGAGACAAAGTACATAACAAAATGACATCTGCAGTCAATTTCTAATACACTTAATATGCAACCATGTTTCATAGTGCAGTGATCACAACACACCAACCATTTATATCTAAAGTGTGTGTCTGCAGAGTAGTTGTTATTTTAATAGGCCAATGTTTAGTTCGGTGTGAAACCACTCCCTTTTTTATTTTATTGCATGCATGTTCAAACTGTGAAAAACACCCACACACTCCTCACTTCCCATACCTGCTTGTTATTTTTTTACCATGGTGAACAGCTGCCCTGCGGCTACAGACACAGTGTGTAAACTAGTGTATAGAACGTTGTTATTACTAATGCCATGCCATACCATTATAAATGCTGCCACAGCTAAATCACCATTAGCTGATGGTGCTGCCGCCACTGCTATTGTTGTTGATTTTGTTATTGCAAATTTGTAATGCACCGCCTGCAGGCCATAAATCTTGTATGGGATTACTGTGTATAAGTCGTTTGTATGGTCTTGACTCATCAATCAGAGCTGGAATGTTTGTGTTACAACTGCCACTTTGTATGATGGATGAAGATGGGTGTTTTCTAACAGTACAGTAACACTGGTAGAGGATGGAGGCTGTGTGTGTGTGTGTGTGTGTGTGTGTGTGTGTGTGTGTGTGCGTGCGTGCGTGCGTGCGTGCGTGCGTGCGCGCGTGTGTGTGTGTGTGTGTGTGCGTGATGGAGCACAATGCCAGCAGCGACACTCACTATTCCATCTGCAGCCGAGAGTGATTGAACACGCCACATATTAACTGTCTTTTCCTCTTAATCGCATTGTGTTCTGTGAGATTAAATTTGAACACTAATAAACGTTTTTTATGACTAATTAATGTTTCGCACCTTGCCAAGAATCATTTTCTTCCTCTACTAATTCTAATTGGTCCAATTAATCGTACAAAAGGTAATTAGCATAGTTTGATGTGCAGTAAAGCCACTCCGGAGCCCACAGGGGGATTTGGAGAGCTTTTGTTTCTTGATACAAACAGAAAATTAGTCAAGGGTGGTAGGCGCTTGATGCTGAAGCACAGTGCAACACAATACTAATGAGCGTGTTCTATTGTGATGGTCTTTAAAGGACTGACAGCCATATTCATACCAAAGGCAGATGTACATTGGAAATGAATGAAGATGACTAGCTTCGGCTGCTTCAGAGATCTGTGCACTGTCCTGGAGATTTACTGTAAGAAAGGCCGTTCTCTAAAACAAACTGAGACAGGAGCCTATTCCCTGGTTAACATAGATTTTCAAAGGTCTCCTGTAATTTATAATATATGCATATTGTTCTGTTCACTCAGGTCTCCCTCCTTTCAAATCAATGGTGAAAACTTTACAAGAATTCAGAGACATTTTTGGACTGACGTTAATAGCAAAACATATTTTTTCAGTTATTTTTGTAATAATCAAGTGTAGTGAAGCATTCTTTAAATGTATATATTCAAATGTCATAATAGTGAACAAAAGCTCTCCATCTTTAACCTTATTTCTTAGGCCAATTTAAGAAAACAGGGTCTGATTCAGGGTCTGTATGAATCATATTCCAGGACTTCTTGGTTGGCAAACAAAACAGTACAAAACCTGATGTGGGGATTAAGATGTTGCTAAGATCTGAATAATTCATTGGTATGCAATTTATTATACACTCACAGCTTCATTTCTGAACCAAGGCTGTTTGTGCTTTAACCGTAAGTGTTTAAGTGTTTAAGATGAAATATGTGCATCAACAAGACCAGATGCATGTGTAAGCTTCAATGAGGAGAAACCACCACTAAAAGTAAAAGGTACATTTTGTCCTCCCATATAAGCGATTGAATACATGGTGAAAAAAGGTTGTTACGTTTCTCAAAGGTGTAATATGTAATACAAATGTAAACAAATGTGTCGTCCCACTAATGAAACCTAAAACTTGTGTTTGGAACAGGCTGTCATTAATAATAATAATAATAATAATAATAATAATAGAGAAATACAATAATACTTTTCATTGATTTTGTTTAAGATGTGTTTATAGTGGTATCTGGTAAAACAGCAGAAAAATATACCATGTTTATCAGTTGAAAAAAACTTAAATATATATTTTTATTTTTATTTGAACCTGGGCAGGTACAGTGGGACGAACAAATAAGCAACTACATTGTAATTAATTAATAGCAATCCTTAATAACTCTTATTATGTTTCTTGAGAATACACTGCTGGACATTATGTTAATAAACCATTGTCTAACGTTCATTTCCTGAATATATTTGAACCTGCATACTAAGCAATCTCACCAAATCTATCCTGATTAATCTGCATAAGGTGTTATTGGCACAAAAACAATAACTCATTACTTACTGCTTGCTCTGTCTCTAGGTGAATTACTGAAACATACTGTAGGGAACATTATTACTTCTCCATTACCTTATGTTTCTCTGAAGTTTTGATAAAAAAACGAAAACGTATATTTGAAATACTTTTTTACCATTTATAATCACATCCATGAGTCAACACACATAACCAGTCTCTTATTTAATATCAGGACCAGAAACATCAGGTACAGCTTGAGGCGTTTTTAGGTACTTCCCCAGTTATGTCTTGTTTCAATTCTCTGAAATTCAGAGAAGTCAATCAAAAAAAAAATCAAACATGGGAAATGATAACTTGTGCTTAACCCAGCTGTGGTTCAAAATGAACCTCAAACCTACACGAACACTGTTATGGAAAAACAAACCACTTGCAAGGTACTTTTCAAGATATGGAGATTCCGTTAGAGAGCTCACATTTATTTTTCCAGGAACTATTTCTTTTTTAACAATGCAACAATGTCTCATAAAAATATTTTATTGTCAGGCTGACTTAGATGGGCCACATGTTCATATGTTTTTTGTTAGTCCCAGTATATGTGATCAATAAACCTGAATATATTGATATACTGTACGTATTGTATATGGTTAGATAACATTTCTATAGTCTAAATAAGATATATCTTCAGTATATTTGAGTCAGATTGCAAAGAATTTCAAAATGTTGTCATAACCTGTAATATTTATTGATCTTCAGATCGATAACAATTAAGATTTAAAAAATGGTGATGATTGATAGACATTGCCAATTGTCAAACTTTTGTCTCTGCACTTTTTTCACAGTGTCAGAATCTACGGATGGCATAAATATATGAAAACCAAGCTTCAATCTCATAAAACTATTGTACAAATTTAAACAAGAACATTAAAGATCAGATTAACAAAAAATCAGCGCTTTTCCTTTTTTATTTTTTACAATTCAGCCCCCACACTATTTCTTATCTGCCCTCTTATCTTCTGCACCAGAAAAATCTATGCACAGTTAAAGTGTCAGCGGAAATAGTTGGCCCCATAATATCGCTCTACGAGCTGAGGTTTATTATGATAGTGAAATTGGCAGTGGAGCGTGGAATATCCCCCTGGTGATTCTCCAACTCCAACTCATTTCACGGGCATCTCTGGGTCCCGATCTCTGGGACTGGGTTCACTCGGCCCTGGCCCCCGTGCTACTGATGTCTTGATTGCTGTTTCATAGACTTTCACGTGTCAATGCAGCAGCGCAGAAGGGAACTGTGAGAAGGAAGTGATGCAACCACAAAGACATGTAAGGGCGGCTTAAACACTAACACTGTGGTTCCCTTACCTCAAAGGAAGGAAAGAGACAAAGACACACACAAAAAAACACACACAAAAACACACACACACACACACACACACACACACACACACACACACACACACACACACACACACACACACACACACACACACACACACACACACACACACACACATAGGTGGTCAGACGGTCTAAATGTCAGGTGGTGACAGTTTGGAGCATGAATGTCAAACTAGTGTTGAGAAAGGTTTCTGCATATATGCGGTTTCATTTCTCATGCATCTGTCCGACCCTTTGGCATTACAATGTGCACAATACAGTACAGTGTTACAAATTGATAAATATGGTAAAAAACATCAGGTTAATGGGAGTTGAAACATAACAAGGCTGCTGTGTAAACTAAATCTTATCTAAAACCCGACAATCTAATTGTGGCTGCCAAAATGTTTTGATTATAAGCAAATTAGATAAGTAGCTGAGAAAAAAGTAGTCTTGGTAAATGGAGCTTTATCTGTAAAGTCAAGGCCATTAGCAGCCCTAGTCTGACTTGCCTTGGGCTCTGTAATTAACTCCGCTCAAGCACAACTAAACATTTTTGACATTTTTCCTAGTCCAGAATTAACTGTCACAGCAGAGGGAGAAAGTAACCATCTTGTCACATTGAGTTTATCTGCGGATTGTGAAACGCTGTCCTCTTCTGTGTCTCTCTCTCTTTCACTCAGTGCACACACACACACACACACACACACACACACACACACACACACACACACACACACACACACACACACACACACACACACACACACACACAATCATGAAGCTGGATCTCATTTCAGTAATGTTTCATGATCAGGGAGATGATGGAAAGTGTGACTCGGCCTAATGTTTTGAACGTTTGGGTGGCGCCGTCATCAGGTTACATTACACTGCTAATTGTTAGGCAACATTGCATTCCTCGTCCCTGTGTATGTAAAGCAAAGGTCTGGAGCTCATCTAGATGAGGTCACATGACACAAATAAAAACCTCTTAGACATGGGGAGGAAAAAAAACTATAAAACACCACTATCATGTTGAGTTTTCTATCCCTGTTACATAAAATGTGCACACACACACACACACACACACACACACACACACACACACACACACACACACTCACACACACAGAAGCTGTACAGGGGCTTTGTGGAACAGCAGATTCACCTGATTGGTTTAGCTGCGAAACAGAAAAATTAGTTGGCTGATGCGAATGGAAAGGCCCATGGTACCGTAAACATGTAGCATGCACCGTGACAACTCCCAAGCCAAAGAGGAAATGCCTGGTTTCCAGTGAAGAATTATTTCTCTGTCACCACAAATGCAGTTATTGTTTGATGATACGATTTGTCAGGAACAAGGAGTTAGGTGTCACAGCGGTTTGGGGGTAGACCACACACTGATAAGGATCAGCCAAATATTGATTGATTTTTTGGTAAAATAGTGACTTGGTGCTACTTAAGTCAGTACCAACACGCATGACTAAGTAATTGTATCTTTATACTCATATTTTTTGATTTTGTCAAAATACACACACACAATATGTGCCTTTTCATACACACTGTTATTTGGGAGATTTGAACAAATTGCCGATCTATAATGAACTCACTTCATGGTATGGATTAACACAAAATGCACTGATTCTCCTTCACATATGTTATGATATCATTCCTCCTGAAAGTGGTAGGAAAAAAATGCCGTACAAAAACAATCTGCTGTCACAAAAATGTCACTGATGGTAGAATTAAATTAGCTAACAAGGCATGAAGTGGACAGAAATGTCTATTCAAACAGCACTGTTGTATAAGAAGGCTTTCAGACTATTCAAGAGCTTTAAAAGATGGTGGAGTTGACCTTAGATGTCGCCCACACAAATGACTCACTTGGCACATAAAAGAGCATTTCTGCTAAGTTTCATTTATTGAGAAGACAACGTTTTCAATCACTTTATCATCCTGAACGGTCACAATGAGTAGTCGGGAGGTTAGAAAAGCCACACAATAATGTCTGACAAGCCTAAACGAAACACCACCAAAGAAGAGTCTCAAGTCAATAAGGTGCAAATTCCCCCTGTGAACACATTAAACCAATCACTGCGCGTTAGCATTTCAGTCGTCCACAGACCATTACCAGGCGATGTAATTATACCACATATTCCATATATTACTTTGAATGAAAGAAGTCCAATTACAATCCTTTTACTCTGTCTCTCAGTCTGCTGGCTGATGCCTCCATAAAAGTCTGTGATTAAATTACTCAGGGGAAAGCACTCACATTTTATATGACAACCCCTGACGCATCGTTCAGCCACGAATTCCCCAACCAGCAGCAAATCTTCTGAGAGGCTCTGACTGCGGACAGGTGGGTCCAGATGACGGAGAGAGACAGAGAGACAAGTCCTTCCAGCTTTACGCCTTATGCTATTACTCTCTGTCCCTGGGTATTGATATAGAGCTAACTTACCTGCAATACATATTGTAGCATCTGACAGGAACATTAGGAGGAATGTTCTTCATTTTTTTCCTCCAGCTTTCTGTTTTCTCTCTACTAAGCTGTCAACATGTTGGGAAACACAATTCTTATCATTTTGTATAAATGAAGTATGAGTGCTGTACATGTGAATGCAGGGGCTCTCCAGAAAAATCATAACCAAACAGGTCACTCAAAACCTGTTGTGATTCTCTGTTTGAAGTACATAACGCAAACTGCTTGTCTTTCAGTTTAAAAGCCGTCAAAGGCTTAAAATGAATTTACAGTAAGTACCTACTCCCACATGTTCCTCTGAGGCTGAAAATTCCCTCATCTCAGACGAGTACAGACGGTAGGTATTGCTGCACTGATGAACACTGGACATAGACTCCGTGAGAGTAACACTGCTCAAGGCACGCAAACGATAAAGTAAGAACTCTAAATAGCACTCAAATGCTAGTTTCTTCAAGAATTGTATTCCCCCTCTGTCAATGTACAGGAGTCATTTTAGACTAGTAGTGTGAAAAGCAGGGCTCCAAAAATGTCCCTCGTATTTCATGGCAGAGAAACTCAAAAATGGTTCAAGTTGCGCTGGAATGTGAAATGTGTGTTCTGGGAAGACTTGTGCCAGACAGACACAGAGGCCCGCCTGACAAGGAAGGAAACCTTAACTTGTCAATCACGTCACTCCTCTGTCAATAGCTGTTTAATCCTCTGCTGAAAGCTGGTAGGTGCTGGATCTAGATGCAGACAGGAGGTTAAAGGTGAAGTGAATGACAAACCCCCCTCTCCCCCACCCCCACCACACCCCCAACCCCCAACACCTCCTACTGAAAGAACATTTCCATCGCTGGAACGTAGTTGGCTAAAGGTAAGGATGCATTGTTTTTTTTGTGTGAAACCAGACATCTCAGTTTTTAATATCAAGGCTGAAGCTCTGCTTGTGACAGTGATACCGATGAAAGTGATACAGAAGGGGAAATGCAAAATCCCTGTTATCAACTTTTGCAGATGGTATAAAAGATGTCTCTGCCTGGCAGCAGATCCTTCATGCCTTAGCCATCCAACAAAAAAGAAAAATATATGTTAAAGTGTATTGCTTTATTCACTGTCTGTCTCACAGACAGCTGAATCAACTGCGGTTATACGTGTGTGTACAAACAAATCATAATTAAATGAGCACAGTGAAGACAATAGAGTCGTTTTGAGCAAAAATACATTTCAGCTTATATAAGCCTCATCATCTCCATGGCAACGGCTTTACTGGTAACATGAAAACGTATTTGTGTATAACCACAGCAATGTCTTCAAATTGAATTAAGCTGCACCTGTGCACATTATGGAAGGACATAATAGATTAAAGGCTGTTACGGTGAGCCTGTTGCTGACTAGATATGAGAATAAAGCATTGTGTGGTCTTGAACTGAGAATATGTATTTATCAGATGAAAGAAATTAATCATTACAACATAACAGCGCAATATTAGTTACAGTAGCTGATAAACAAAATTGATGGCTACAGAATCTTTCATTTTTGCTATATTATTGCAGTAAGTTCTTTGAAAAAGGACTACAAGATATTATTTAAAAATTCTAAATAAACCACTGATCATTAGTATCTTGTACAATCCATTTGTCATGTTTGGAATTGCTTTGTTATTCTGCTATCATGTTACTGATGGTAAAATGTAAGCTTGTATTCTTCCTAAAACACCATAACAAGACAAACAAAACAAATACATTCTCAAACCAGAATGAGAAAGTTCATTAGTACAAACTACTGGATATGTGGTGCAAATGGAAGAAGCCAGCATACAAATAGATTGCGTAGTTGTGAACTTTTTCCCATTTTGTTTACTGCTGGGATATAAACTAAACACCTGATTTGTGGAAAGGGCACCGGAGCTGAGATGCATACAGAGAATGTATTAGATCCGAACCAATAGTAAGACGTGTAAGATAAATAAGACGTGGTGTGGACAGGCTCCTCTCTGGTAGACTGGCTGCTCCGTCCAATAATTGGAGAATGTTATGCCCGCTCTGTCAATACATTTTCTCATAGGACTACCGTCCAGTGCCAATGAATATTTATGGTTAATACAGCTATTTGTAATAAATATTTGATATTACTTTTTTCGCCAAGCTGCTTATAAAGAACAAGTCTTTCAGGGATTGAGATGTGTTTTGTCCGTGTTTTTAGTTTTGGTTAAAAAAGCATAGATTAAATTAGTTTTGTTAGCAAACATCCAGTCGGGAGACCATTCTTCTTCAATTAGGAGAAACATCTGAATACTGCAACACCTTTATTGTGTCTTCTAAATCGATTAATGATAACACCATCGATCATGTTGCTAGTAGATATGTAGACTGGTAATGAACATACAGCCATTATAGAGGCTAATTTAGTACAGGCAATAACAATAGAGTATAACGATATGATTTAGAGGCAGGATGTATCCAAAATGTAACCTTGAATCTGTTGCAAATGTCTCATATACAGGGACGGCAGTGAATTAAGTGGAAGAAATAATAGGGGATTTTTCAGCATCTTTTATGTGAGACATTTATATATAGTAGCGCTTCATACTGATTATTTCATTATTATGTGAGTTTCCCACAGTCTTAATGGCCTTGTAACAGTTTCCTGTATTAAAAAACAAATAATTGAGAAGTTGACACGCAAAAAATGTTTGTAATTTTTGTTTAGCAAATTACTGCAAAAATGTATTTTTTATTGCCACTTATCATATCAACGAATCAGGTCAACTCTAAAACGTCTATGTGAAAGTGTGCAATAGTGATATTTGTTGAAAAAGCTCAACATCCCTTTATACAGGTCGGGGTCCAGTACAGTACAGCCTGTGATCTATCCATTATATTTATAGGGCATTGACACACCACAGTAAACAGAACAGGTTGTTTACATTCTCTAGCAACACAAGGAAAATCCTGTAAAGCTGTTATTGCATCTGTTTTCAATACCACCCCCATGCCCATTGAGTATGAGCAGGAATACAATAAAGTAATTAATGATGCAGCTGTTTGAAATCATGGAGGTACGCCTGTAGATGTTTTGATAAAGGAGGTAAAGGAAACCTTTATGATTGAGGAGGAGGCTGACCGAGGCAGATGGAATCAAAGTTCAAAGAGAAAGATTAAATGCTTTGTCTTTTAACGCAAGCAGACATTTTAATTCATGACCTCAGAGGGGGAGAATGGGATGCAAAGAGGTGTCTGACTGATTCAGTAATAGAACCAAGCGAGATAAAAGCAAAAGCCTGTAATGCACGGTGACACAAGGCTCACATCAAGAGAAGAGAAAAGAAATGGTGCAAATGTTCGTCTGATAAAAAAGCCATGTTTTATTTCAAATATTAATGACTCCATGAAAGGCTTTACTCATAACAGCAGCCTTTCTGAATTTATAAGAGGGTACAGTTACACAGAATAGTGATAAATAACTTCTTCCAGTTTCTTCCAACCACACCCCTTTTCCTTTTATTAGAAGGATACAAAACTCAGGCAGCCGCATCCCTCTGTGTTTCTGTCACACACACAGTGCATGTGTGAATGCACGTGCATGCTCAATGTTTGTGCAGCTCTGACTTATTTTTCACTTTTCCCTTTAACTTCCTGTGAGTCACCAGCGGTGGAGGAAATACTTTACAGCTGTACCTTTATTTTTATGCGAAAACACGGTTTAATGCACACAGAGAACAAAGGCAGGAATCTGGTACAATGTTTTGCTTTACTTGTAAATTCCTGTGCACCAACTTAATTTGCTTTGCTACTCGCTGGTAAAGTGCAGTTACACAGCTGTTACGTAACCTTTGCTTATTTAAGTATGTCATGAGCTCGGAGTGGCTTATGTAATTTTACAAGATGGTATAAGTCTGTAGATCCTCTCTTCTTTTCACTTATCTCAAATCCAAGATATATCTTTTCTGTTGCTGGAAGTAGCTTGCGGAAAGTCTGCGATAAAGTGTCCTTGATTATCATGCATTAGATTAGTTTCTCTTAAGTGGATGTTTGTCTCTCCCGAAATCTGTCTTTTGTTCAAATGTTATAACCACAATTATCACGATATGATGCATGCAGTGCATATGTAGGGGAGAACATTAAGATGTTCCTTATTTCAGATATTCCAAATTCATGGTTTCTTATTCATCACACAATGAATGAAAGTTATTTGATGAAAGTAGAGCTTGATGGCTTCTTGTTCATTGGTAATTCACAAAAATACAGGGAGAAATTAAATGTCTGTATCATGTTGCTGGATAATTTGTACAAAATATGGCTTCCGCAACTAACTCAGCACCATCCCTGGGGGACAAGATAAACCTGTCACTGTGAATGTTTCTGCATGAGTTATTGGAATGTTGCCCCAATATTACATTAGCCAAAGGCCTTTAATCGATGCATAGACCTAGGAGTGTGGTGGAGTGTTTACCTCTCCTTAGTGTGTTTTAATAATTAGCTGGGACATGTATTGCCATTTCAATCAGGAGAGACTTATTTTTCTGATTAAAGAATAATTTCTGGCATACATGTGAATAGTTTTTTGATGATTAGATCCCAGTAATCCTATACCTCAATAAAGAGATGCAGCTGTATAGGTAACAAATCCCAGAAGTGTCATTGCAACTGTTGCCACATATTAAACCCAAAAAAACAGTTGGTGGTTCCATTTGTAAATTAACTGCTCCTGCTATATAATAATGCAAAAGTAGCTAATCTAAGCTAATTCAATAATGTGGCTATGGCTTGCAGCAGTAGGGTATTCTGCCAGAGTTGCATAGATGGTGAAAATATCAAAGGTGTCATAATGTTGATTGTCAGTTTGTTTTAAAGGGAGTTCAGCTTGAGAAGAACAGTCTATATATGTTATTAATAATTGTTTCACCATTTATACAATGTTTTTCGTACTTCCCAGTGTGATTGATGTGTTAAGTTAACGTTGGCCAACTTAACACTTGTTGCAAACAAAATAAATAATTTTGTGCAATTTAATTAAATGTTCTCTTTACAATCATATCCAATTTTTTTCCTCTTATTTCAGCCTCCCTTCCCTGGCACTCTAGCTGTCGGACCAGGCTACAGTCGGGAACGTTACAAATCTTTTTACATTGTTTGGCTCGCTGCCTGCCCCACAGGTCGGCTAGCCACCGGTACAAATGCAGGCTCTCCAGATGGCCAGTCCAGTTATAAAAACAACTTAAAAAGTGTTTTTCAACAGCGGTTCATGCTTAAACGCACATTTTATTTCAGTAATATTGGCATATCAAATTCAATGTTGCACCATGCAGAGAGTTATTGTTGTCAATAATGATGAGGTTTGTTTAGTGTTGGATAAGTTGACCATTGTGTTGCACTTAAATCATTTTCTTATGTAATATGTCTGCTTTTAAATTTGTAGTTCAAAAAGAGGTATAATAATAAAATGTTTTCGCGGTCGATCGCTCGAACACGTCACTTCCGGTTTAGTGACTTCCGGTTTGGTGACATCCTGTTACCTGCATTAAAATGGTATAAACTGGGGCCGTTTCTCAATCGCGAGGATCTGGGGTTACGTACTGTAACCCAGTATAGGCGCAGCCCTCTAAGGCTATCGCTATTGGGTAATCCCCGATGCACGTGTGCAGCACTGAAAGACTTAATCCACGCCCACCTATGACGTGGGCCCCACCTTCGGGCTCACTTCTCACAAAACACACCTACTCAGTTATTAACCCTTGTCCATTTCGCCCTGCGTAATGGAGCATCACATTCCCAGGGAATATAGCATTAAAAAATGAATATTCTCCATACGGGAAAGAAGGTAGGCTAAGTAGGCTACCTGTCGTTATAAAAAGTAGAGACCAAAGTCCCACTTGTTAAAACGATCAAAGAGGGGGAAAAGGGCAGCTCTCTAAGTGCCGACAGGCAGGCGAGAGGGCACGCAGTTGAGTCCCTGACATTACTCACTCTGACAGGACACTCAGTACTGAGTGTGTCAGAGAGGAATGGGAAACATCCCTCAAATACAAACGAATACAATTTTTGTCAGAGGGTGACTAAACACCGTGCTGATCCCAAAACCTACGTGGCAAGATGAAATGGCAGCAGCGTATGTTTCGACCGTGCTATAAGCCAATTCCTGTCCAGCTGGAGAAACGACAGCACGAGGGAGGGGGCCCGTAACGGGGTCCAGGCTTTTCCCTACACACCAAACGGAACATTGTCCATTTGGCTGTGTAGGATGTGTGTTCAGCAGCTGCGCTGATCGCATACTTTGTTGTCTGTTCGAAATCACCATGTCTGACTGACAGCAACGGGCGCGAAGTGCTGGCTTA
>NW_011342738.1:51341-59326 GCF_000735185.1 Notothenia coriiceps | reverse complement strand
GCGCCGAAGTCTTAATGCAGGCGCGTGTTTGTTGGCTGGAGATTATTGTGTGTGGTTCATGCAATGCAGAGCCTGCATTGTCACACACCCCCTGACATGAGAGCAGCGCAAGTTTTCCTTTTGTAGCAAGCAGCAAAATAATTGTAACATGACGTGTTTGAGTTAATTTAGTTAAATAAAACATAATAATTAAAAAAAAAAATTGTGAATTGTGCGATGTGAATATTGAACACACGATATATCGTGCAGCCCTAATTTGAAGATAGTTTACCAAATACAATTACCTTTTTTTAGTATAAATTATATTTAATACATTATAAATACTACATAGACTTAGTTTTTGAACTATGGCTCAGACTGAGGAAATTGTGACGGGCCATTTTCCACTAATTTCAGATCTTAAATAGACTAAACTGATCATTGAAAATTAAACCTTAATATAATCCTTAGTTAGAACCCTATGTCAATTCATTTAATACTCACTTTAGCTTACCTGTATATGATTCATCAATTGTTTTCAAGCGTAATTCTAAATATTACAATTTAAACAATGAGAGAATCTTCATTGTGGTGCTGACATGGGAAATTTCCTCGTCATGGGAGCGGTGCCTTAAACTTGCTGAGTCATTGTGTGAGGAGGGAGTAAGGTGAGATTAGTGTGTGCTGGTGTTTGTCTGAACTACAGCTTCAAGAAGTTACATAAGGTTTAACTTCAAAAGAAATCCAGATAAGATTTAGGTCTAGCATCAAAACGTTCTACCATGTCGCCCTCTTGAGCAGCAACTGGTCATTTCTTTTGTTGAAGGCAGCCTGTGAGTATTATTTTGAAGATGCACAGCTATTAGTGATATCTTTGTTTTTATCTTGCTTTCTTGCTGCCATTGCAATGCTGTACAAAATATGTGTTACTTAAATATACACATTTACGAAAAGTGTTTTAGAAACACAGGTAAAAGTATACAGGATAAAGCCATCAGCTTTTTGAGCAAAAGTATCTCTATAACCTGGTTATTCTTAATCCTTTCAACTGAAAAGCCTGTTACACTATAGGGTAGACATTAAGGGTCAAATTCCACTGGCCCTCCATCTCCTAAACTGCTGGGACATTTCCGTATAGTGAATACCTTTATGTTCTACTCTTCACTCACTTGTTAGCATAGGTCGGCATTGATGTACAGAGCCGACGAAATACCTTGTTTATATTCGCATCATATTGAAGCCAACTCCATCGATCAAGCCAGTGTGGCTGAAACTTTCTCTCCCTCTTCTTCTCATACTCCCTATCACTCTCCTTTAACTCTTCCGGTGACATTCCATTATTTGAAGATTGTTATTTGCCCGGAGCTTGGCCGGTTACCGCTAGTATTAAAAACATTTTGGCGAATGGTTAGGTGGCGAGAAAGTCTGTAGTGAACGAGCGCGCTCACGGGAGCCTGCTCGCGCTGCGCTTCCGCAGCTGTTTGCTTTTCACCCAACGACAACCGCCTCACGAAACGCTATGTTGTAGCGTTAATAAACGAAACAATTTAACAAAATTGCAAGTCAAAATACCAATACTACAGGACCATTTAAAAAACGAAGAAGTTTTTTGTGGAACCAAGCGGGCAAGTGGAAAGTACGTTATGCTGGCCCGGGGGGTCTAAATAGTGCTTCCGGGCCAGCGGGCCATTTCTAATGTCAGATCTGCTTTATATTTCTGAAAATGAGTTATGCGTGTAACCTCAAACCTCAAGGATGGATTCACTTAATTTTAGACTGAAATATTGCAGTAAGTTATGGATGGATTGCCATTACATTCGGTAAATATATTCATGAACCCTTGACTTCATGATCGACGAATGCAATACCCGTAAAAGTTGCAACATCCTCCCATCAAAAAACTATTCTTTCCATCATTTTGTCCAAACACATTTGATGATATTTGTGTTTAGTGCTTAAGAAGAAATGCTAGCCCACTAAACTAAGTTGGTGAACATGTTCAACAGTATCTAACAACATATTAGTAATGTCATAATTATCATGTTAAAACTGCTGTGCCTCTGTGCAACTTCACAGACAACTCGCACCATTTTCTTTATGTTGAAAACTAATCCATAGTTACATGTAGCAAAACAACGTTGAAACACTGAAACTCAATGGATTTGGTCCAGAGATGGAGTACTCGAGTGCCGATTTTTCGGGACTCGTGACTCGACTCGCGCACTGATTGACGCGACTCGGACTCGTGAATTCTCGCACGCGATGACTTGGACTCGGACTCGAACACAGATAATGATGACGTGGACTCGGACACTCCTTGGGTGACTCTGACTTGGACTCGGACACAGGTAATGATGACTCGGACTTGGACTCGAGCAAGTTTTCTCTGGAGTCTGATGTCCTCTGTCCTGGCGTGTGCACTTGCGAGGCGAGTGGGCCCCGCTATTCCAGTCTAAAGATGTCGAGAGACACACCCCGCATCCTGCTGTATGCTTTCGTACATTCTGCTTCCACATTGGAAAAGAGCAGCGCAAAATGCTCGTTATGTGGAAACAATATTGAAGAGAAGGCTCCGTAACTACTCTAAGGATCGAGTTCAGACATATAGGCTGTCTTGAACATATAGGCTGTCTCGAACACTATCATCAGAGTAACGTGATTAATCAATAAATAAATATTCAGCCGATAACACGAAAGCACATGGCTACTTAACTTACACACGGTTACCCTTGGACCGTTGGCAATGGACAGCCTCGTGACCGGGGAAGAGATCAAGTTTACTGTGGTCTTATAGGTCAATTACCTAAGTTAATAAGTGCTGTACTACTTCGAATCTACAATGTTATTGATATAATGAACTCCTGACGTGTCATATTATCAAGAAATTTTAGCACAAACGGTTACAGTTGAATCGTTACTTATGACGTTAAGCCTACCTTCTTTACTAAAGGTCAAAATACTGTTGGAATACAGATCGAAAGCTTATATCATAAAGCGAAAATACTGGCATGCATATATTTTTGTAAAACTAAAAAAGAAAAAGGGAAGAAAAAGGTTGAATATAACAGTAAAAATTTACTGTATACCCCGAAGTATAGGTTTTATTAATATTAAAAAGGTTTTCGTTATACAAACTCGTAAATATGCCTTCGCTCGTCTTTTCGTCTTTGCCATCTGAACTTATAGACAATTAAAATAGTGGTCATTATCATTATTGACTAGTGTATAACGTGTAAAGAAGTATAACACGTCGGGATGAGGAAATTGGTGTATCCCTTTCGATTTTGCTTCCACCGGTCTTGTCGCTTTTTGGTTTCCCAGTGTCTTGATTTGGATTTTAGATTCACACGTCCGACTCACGTCGAGACGTAGGCTTAATTATACTAAACACACGTACATCCATTATAACAATAGTCAGGTCTTTTTCTCGCCGGGGGGCCACGACTCATTATGCTATTGTTTGATTGACGACGACGACCGAGGAATCACCCGTTCGTCGGTGTATGTCACTATGTCCAGATATACACTGGGTTTAGTCACAACATCAGGGTTCAGGTGGAGCTCAGTGGTGAGAAGCTCAGGTTCAGGCTCAGTGATCCACTCTCAGCATCAGCTCAGGTTCAGGCTCAGTGGGTTCCTCACAGGCTCAGCTCAGGCTCAGTAGGTAACCGGACACAAAGCTCAGGTTCAGACTCAGTGGATTCTTTCTCAGGTTCAGTCTTTTTGTTCAGAAGTACATAATTGGAAGCCCCTATCATACACAACTTTACATCGCGAGCAGATGTAACGAAAAGTGGAAGTACCAATATTAATTTAGACAGATTAAATGTTACGACACTTCGGTCAAACCGTTGTTAAAAACATTATCCACGATAAGCACCACGGCTCTCTACCCTCAGCCTCCGCCCCCATAGCTTCGATGTTCGATCCTGAAAATAAATCGTAAGCCTTGTGTCGTACATTTGGTTGAGTACCTGCACTTCGCTTCTTGCCGCCTTTGTCCTTAGGCCGAGTGATTTTACAAGCACGCCTTATTATGGGGGTTGGGTATCTAGGCACCCACTCTATAGGTTAGTGGTGTGATATTGTTATGAATATTTGGCGAATATGATTATAAAATAATAATAATAATAATAATAATAATAATAATATTTATTGTGATATAAATTTTTCTCAATCGGAAAATCTCTTCACTAATATAACATTACCGGTTATAAGAAAGGAATAAGCATTTCAAAAAGCAAAACGTGAAAATAAAACTATCATTCTTCTAGCCCTGAAGAATAAAACTTACTACTTGAAAATGGCCAAATTTAGCCAAATGAATATTTCTAGTCGGGGTCTTTCGTGTACCGATGAATCGTACGTTTTCCTTACTANACGCCGTCCACCGCGGAAAATAAACAGAAGGGCAACCATGGCAACCATGCTCCGGGGTCTTCTTCGCTGCTTTTGGTGTATTTTGTGGCGGCAGCAGCGCCACTTACAGGCCCGGCATATGTACTACAGCGTTTCCAGCGGTCTCGTGTGAACGGACACGTTAAATGAATCGAATGCGTGTGAACGGAGGACTTTTTGGAAAGCGCTGCTGCCGCCACAAAATACACCAAAAGCAGCGAAGAAGACCCCGGAGCATGGTTGCCATGGTTGCCCTTCTGTTTATTTTCCGCGGTGGACGGCGTGTGCCCCTGCTGTAAATCTCTCCGGTAGTCCACCAGCAGATGGAAAACACCCACCTCTCCGCCTCTTCCAAGGGACGAGAAAACCGTGCAGCAGAGTTTCCGTTAAAAAAAAAAATGTGCCGGTCAACATGTTAAAGTTTAAATCTTCCGGACAAAATTAGAAAAGTGCTGGTCAGAAGTCTTCTTTGTTATTTATTGAGCTTTAAAACAAATTGATAACGATTTTCCACCTTGGGACCCGTTATCGTTTGCGGGGTCCGTTTCTATTGTTTTGTTACAGCCTCGTGTAAACGAAGGGGCTAGACGCAAGAGAAACTATGCGGAGACAACCCGTATCGTCCTCGTGTAAACGGGGTCTAAAGGTAAAAACACTGAATAAAGTAGTTTCATGTGTTTCTCAAAGGCAGTTCGGCGCTGCTAACCGAGCTAGCTCAGCTTGTTGCTCTGATGACTTAAAGTGTATTTGAATAATATATTGTAGGGCCATACCTATATAAAACATGTCTGTGAAGCTTTTTTTTCAAAATACCTAACAGATCATGCATTTTAGCCATGCCTCATTTCGCTCTATTTGCTGTATTCCAGCACTGTCTTCACAAGGGCTGATTCTGTGGCAAATGAGCTGCAGCTGACCACGCCCCCCTGCAAAGGAGGGGGGCGAGGCACGAGCATCATGCTACCATGCTGTCACCATGCCACGGCAACCTCTCTTTCCCTTGATAGGTGGAGAGTTGCCCATATAGGCGGAGCTCCTTGTTTCTGACATCACAGATATTTCAAATCTGTATCAGATCCGTTGCAGCCCCGTTTTTAGAGATTTGGGTATGGAGGAAAAGAGAGAAGGTTGTGTTTTCTGACACTTGGTGAGTTCCCTGACACACCAGGGACACATATTCATGTATAAAAGATGTACAAAAGTGCATTTTGCATGATAGGTTCCCTTTTAGATCCAGACGTCCGTGACTAAAATCCTTCATCCGGTTAAATATTGTTAAAAAAAATACCAATTGTATAGCATTAAAGTTCAAGAAAGGATGGTTTGCGGACAAAAAAAAACGGTCTTTTCTTCAATTCCTGTATTTTTTCATATCGCAATATATATCGCAGGGGGAAAGAAATCGCAATGTCAGTTTTTTCCAATATCGTGCAGCCCTACTTCAAATAAAAGAATGGCATGTTTAAGAAGATGGAACCAGTGAATGTTTGTCATCTTTATCCTTCAAATGGCTTAAACAAACTTCAAATATCACTTTTTTGTTATCAACCGACCCCAGTCTGAGATCAGGGGGAACTCCAACGGTTGTCTCCAAATACGTTTTTCCAAATATATCATCCCGGTTATTCTAAGTTAATACTGTGAGCTGGAGGAAATGCAGGTCTTGTCAGGAAGCAATAGTGAGAGGACAACTCGAAACAGCCTGAGGTCACACTGACGTCACACTGACAGAGATTTGGCTCAGACAGGATTTTATCCGATTATCAGAGTCCTGTTTCATTAAGTCAAACACTTTATTTCAACATCTCACAGCAGCGCAGCCTTCCAGCCTTCCTCTTCTGCTCATGACTTACCAAAGGTCCCAAAGTTCCTGTCTACTTGAGCTGTTATCACTCTCCTCAGCTCGACCTGAGGTATAGTGCTACTGAATCCTCTGTTTGTTTCCGTCTCGTTCTTAGACTTTTGGACTTGGATGTTTCTCTTAAGGCCAAATAGCTTTTTTTAAATAAACAAAACAAACTGAGAAAAAATCTAAAAGCTTACTACTACTACTATTTTTAAATAAAATAATATAATAATAATTAAGAATGAAATACAATTAAATAAATTAAGTAAGGTTGCAATGCATGTTCATAAGCATTATATTACAACATTAAGGAGACAATTAAAGAACAGTATGATATATTTCTATACTTTTCTGTTTGCCAAGGGGTTGTTACAATTGTATCCTTATTTTATTTCTATCCGTTTCTGATTTCTTCCTCTGAAGCATCGCATTTTAATCCCTACCTCTGGGCCTTCTAAAAGTGATTCCCCAATTTCTGTTTTACTGTGACAGCATTAGCAGGAATTTGAAACAAGATTAGGTTTCTGTAGCCGCTTCAATAAGAAATGTTCTCCTCAACTAACTTTGTATCTGTTTCTGTGCAGCGGCTCTACAGGCCTTGAAAAGGAAAAAGCGTTACGAGCAGCAGCTGGGTCAGATCGATGGCACGCTGTCCACCATCGAGTTCCAGAGGGAAGCACTAGAGAACGCCAACACCAACACAGAAGTGCTCAAGAACATGGGCTACGCCGCCAAGGCCATGAAGGCTGCACATGAAAACATGTAAGAGACATTTAGAAACAAATGACAGGTTACATTTAACCATTGTTATTGTAAGTATGTAATAGAGTGGTGCAGGGATGACGTGTTTCTGTTGGCCGACCTCAACGTTTGAAGCATCTCCTTGACACAAAGCCAATGAGATTTTACCACAGATTTTGGATTATTGCAGAAAATAAGCTCTGGCGAAAACACGTTTATCATACATACATCTTTTGTTCAGCAGGATCATCTCCACATATTAGAACCACTTTTATGATTTTTGAAGAGTAACTGCAATCGGCAGAAGTTAAAAGCTAACATTAGGCTTTAAACAAACTACAGCAAGGTCACATGACTTTACGTCACCTCCGCTAATCTAAGGGTGGCAAATTTTCGGCATGATGGTGTTTTGTAGTCTCATAAGACATTTTATCAAAACATAGAAGCTGCTGACATTCACCAGCAGTGTTGGGTGTAACGCGTTACAAAAGTAACGGAGTTACAGTAATATATTACTGTAACTCCGTTACTTTTGTAACGCGTTACACCCAACACTGCCCATAATAAGAAGTTGCCAGTATACTGTGTACATCCCTGGAGGTTTAGGGGATAGGAAACACTCAAATTTAAAACATATAATTAATAAATGGGTGAAAATTGCTTGTGCCCATAATGGGCAGCATTAATATATATACCCACCTGTTGTTAATTGATAACATTACATTACATTATATTACATTACATTACATTAATTGATAAGCCTGAAACATGCACTTGTCAAGGTTCAGACGCACATTTTGCAAATATGGCAGTATAGCCATCGATCATCTTAAGATAAGATATACTTTATTGATCCCAAGTTGGAAACATTTGCGTTACATCAGCATGTGTAACAGTTGTAAATATGCAGTGGTGTTCATTTGTAAATCATTTAGTATAATCACACAAATTCTGTGTTTTATATTTAATAATTATGTGTTCTTTATTTATTGATTGTTCAATACCTGACAAGGCCGGAGAT
>NW_011342738.1:35583-51304 GCF_000735185.1 Notothenia coriiceps | reverse complement strand
CACGCGCACCTGACACAATTTGTTGTTTGTATTTTTCGCTACGTTCTCTTTTTTGAATGGTTGCATAACGTTCAACTTCCCCNTTATACATATGTATTATACTCTTGTAGAATGTATATAGATATTTAATCTCCGGCCTTGTCAGGTATTGAACAATCAATAAATAAAGAACACATAATTATTAAATATAAAACACAAATAATTATGTGTTCTTTATTTATTGATTGTTCAATACCTGACAAGGCCGGAGATTAAATATCTATATACATTCTACAAGAGTATAATACATATGTATAATATCAGTTAAAATAAGTGCTTCAACATAGTTAACATTGCTGGAGGTATGCACAAATATTGATAGATGTCTTGTAATGCACTATTGAGGAACCTGCGACCCAAGTTTTTCATTCATTGCACCGTTTGTGAATATGATATGTCAATAAAACTTAGAAAATATTGAAATATTGAAAGGGATGTGCAAAATAGTCACTATATACAGTCTTTAATTAACTATTAGTAGAGAATAAGGAGTAATGAATATACTTTATACTGTAGGGATCCTATTAATATTTAATAATACAAATAATGAAATTCAATAACATGCTTTAACCACCAGGTATCCCTTTCTATCAGCTGTGCACCCTTGTGGTGTAAATACAGCCTATCTACCAATTGGATCAAATATAAAAGTCAGCCGAATTAGTGTTGATCCTGCGAGGAGACGTGTTGTGTGAAAAGAAATATAAGATGTTGTTTAATTGCTGATATATTTATGATCCACATCACGTTTTCAGTGTTGGCGGCAGTTCCTCATGTTTGTCTAGAAGTCTTCTCATCAGGGCTCTATAAATAGAGAACTACGGGAGATATGTAATATTTAATGCAGCCGAAACGTGTATTACAATGCCGTTATGTGATGACTTTCAAAGAGAAAAGCAAGCACACTCGGAATAAAGTATTATTATTATTTTTTTTAAATGTTTTCGGCCTGTTTCCGTTATTTGTTAATGACGATGTGAGATGTGGGACTGGAATTGCACAGGGGAAAATAACGTATCTTTAGATGCGGATTTTGTTAAACTAATGCGTTTGCGGACCAACATTGACGGGGAAGGGGGTAGCAATAAAGATAACACCATTAAACAGTTACACAACATAACAGAAATAATATCGATAGCAGCGTCCCTAGCAACCACCTTGGTAACAATGAAAACGTTCTATGGACGCAATTTCCTGAAGTAATCTTCGTAATAACTAGCAAACTAAAGATCATGTACATCCACTGCACACATAATCTGAAATAACAACTCATATTTCTCGCATCAAATGACATCAAAACGCATTTTAATGGCCAAACTAACTTTAAAATAGGCATTTTACACCGAGAATAAAACGAAGTTCGGCCATGTTTTTTTTTTCTGCAGGGAGAAATTTGAAGATCACGTGACATAGACGCCAGCCATTGGAATGAATGGTGAAAAAAAACGGGTTTTGTCAAACAGAGCACAACCTGTAGTCCTAAACGATAGCTGGGGATTCTGGGCAGTGTAGTGTCTTCTGCCATCCTTTACTCCGAAAAAATATTTGTTTCTCCGAATCGAAGGGGAAAAATACAAAAGCATTGCACACAATTTAAACCAATCAATGTTGTGTAATTAACAAGGATAATCTGGTGTTTTTTAGTCGATGAGTAGTGCAAATATCATTGTAAAATCAATCGACACTAAGGGGAATACTTACTTCCGGGTGTACAATTCTCCGTTATCCAATGGGAATGGACGCTCACATTGCCTTTAAGGGCAGCCGACACAAACNGAGCATGGTTTAATATATTGCCTTGATTACAATATGTTAACCTTCATTATAGTCCTTGACAGCGGTCTGTACTGCTGTATTAACAACGTGTCACATGTTAAGAATTTACAATCAGAATCGAGTATTCAACTAAGCCCTGTAATACAAGTTGTTAGTAGCCTTAAGGGCCTACACAGTTGTTATGCTATACCACATTGCCCTTCACTGGATGCATAATGAGCTGTACTAAACTACATTTTAGCATTTAAAATACCTAGCTATTCTTTTGCGGTTATTTTGGTGAAAGTAACTAAAAAAGTAACTAAAGTAGTGTAACTCATTACATTTCAGAGACAGTAATATTGTAATGTAACTTATTACTTTCAAAAGAGAGTAATAAGTAATATGTAATATATTACATTTTGGAAGTAACTTGCCCAACACTGTTCACCAGTGGGGTATTTTATGTCGTGGAGTCAATATACTCTTCTAAGTTTTGTTGAACGCAGACCCTGTTTTGGCTTTTAACCAGAAATATTTTCTAAAAACCATTGACTACAAGACAAGCAAACCAGAAGTGGCGATATGCACACTCTCTTGGGACTCATTCCTGCACCACTTTATACTGGTTTATTTTGGGACATGTTGTATTCATGCATTCATTTACACATCCTCACATCTCTCTTTGTGTTTCACAGGGACATAGACAAAGTAGACGATCTGATGGCGGACATCACGGAACAACAGGAAGTAGCTCAAGAAATCTCAGATGTCATTTCCAGACCGATCGGTTTCGGGGATGAGTTTGACGAGGTGAGAACATCCCCGGAAATCAGGAACCCGACTCAAATAATCTACCACAGCTCTATTCTTCATGACAGTAGTGAACAAATCTATGTTTTACTAAAAGACAAAGTAAATAAGTAATTGCAACATAAGAAAGAGCAGAAACATTTTATATTTTCAGAATTTACTGACCAAATGGACTTGACTTGTTGACACATCAATAAAGGGAAAATGTAATATTGCGTGAATATGTGCCTTTTTGGAGGCCCTCCTCAACTTTCATCAATATTTAAGAATATCACCAGGATTTAGCATGTCTCCATAAATGTATAAACTATCAGGCGCTTTCACACCGCAGTGCTTTTCCCACAAAGGTTCATGAGAACTCTTTAGTTCTCATGAACTAAGTACAGATCGCGTTCACACCGGAACGGTACGTCCACACAGCAACTTTAAAAAAATCTTCCAACGCTTCCAACGCTTCTCTGCCCATTGAATTTGAATGGGAGTGACGTCACTTTGCCTCGCTTTTTGCCGAACTGCATTGTGGGGAAGCAAAGCGAAGATTTCCAGGATTTTCAGGATTCAAAAGTTGAGCAATGTTCAACTTTTGAAGCTGAGCTGGAAGCGTCAGCCAATCAAATCCCGTTTATGCAAATCTGACAGTACAAGCGCTAGCCAATCATATTCCAAACGGGAAATTACGGTAGCAAATCACCCGGTTCTTTACGACCAGAACTATTTACCGGGATACAAACCGGAGGAACCAGGCATGGAGGGAGCTGGCAGAGACAGTGGGTGAAACTGGTAGTTTTTGCGTGTTTGTGGGTTATTTATTATAATATTGCTCGCATAAAATCCCCGGGGTTTTTTGCTTTGTATGTCGGGGGCGGGAGATTCATGTGATTGGTTGTTGGTCGCGTTGCCCGCAAAAAATCCCCAAGCTCTCAGACACGCCCAGCTCCAAGATTTTCAAGATTTTTTCAAAGCTGCTGTGTGGACGTACCGTAAGTCCCTGAGGGAAGATTAGGCAAATGAAGCCGCTGAAGTCACTTATTCTTCTTCTGCTTTGGGTTTACTAGCAGGCTGCAAACAACTTCACGGCGTATACTGCCACCCGAAGTCCCCGGCCGGAAGTCCCCGGAGTTGGGGACTGGCTTCAGTATCCGCCCAGCCAATCAGAAATAGGAACCTTTTTCTCCCACGAAAGTCCCTGTTCTCTAGCAGGGATGGAAAAGGGGGTAAAAAAGGTTCTGATTAACTAATTTTTTTTCCGGATCTTTTTGGTGTGAACGCAACATTTCGGAACTATATCGGAACTAAAGTGGGAAAAGTACTGCGGTGTGAAGCGCCCATTGTAGTTACAGCTGCTGGCATTAAGATCAAATGGATAAAAAGAAGTGTGTCTTTTATTATAAAATAAACTAGTCTTTGTCTGTGGTTGGTTAATTGATAACTCGTTTTTGTGTGTGTTCAGGACGAGCTTATGGCTGAGCTGGATGAGCTGGAACAGGAAGAGCTGGACAAAAATCTTCTGGAAATCCAAGGAACAGAAGACGTTCCTCTACCCAGCGTACCATCTACATCACTACCATCGAGACCAGGTATTATTATAAGTAAAAAGTCTATGTCATAGTCACACAAACAGCACACATATCTACACAATCATCATTAGCCAAACCTTTTCAAACCGAGCAATTCAGCATTTATATCTTATTCATATTTATACACCACTAAAGCGTTTATTACGATATACATGTTACATATTAGGGCCGCACAATTCATCAGAATTTGTTATTTAATTAGTTATTTTTTTAAAGATGAGCTTCCATATCATATATTGTATATTTTATTTTATCCTTATATTTGACATTTTACTTTAACTTCTTGTGTTTATATAAACACCTTTATGTTCTTTTTTTAATCTTTTGAATGCATGTTCGGTTTTAACTTCAAATATTTATATAAATATTTGTATTCTATTTAATGTTATTTAATCCTTTTATTAGACCATGTATTTTAACTTCCTTATTTTTATAAATGTTTTAATTATATTTTTGTTTTAATTAAACATTTATTTTGTTCTAAAATGGAGCAACTGTTTCGAAACCCAATTTCCCCAAGGATAAATCAAATGTTCTGATTATGAATAACATTATTAAATCTGAGGTTTATTTCCGTTTGCTCCTGTTTTTAGACAAGAAGAAGGTGGAAGAAGACGAGGACGACATGGCGGATCTGGAGGCGTGGGCGGCTAACTAAGCTAGCTCGCCCTGCTAGCTAGCTAATGCCCCTCTCCTGTCTGTGTGAAGGCTGCTTCCATCTGGAAGAGAGGCAGGGACTCTGCGTAGCCTACGTGCATATATCTAAAACAGACCCCAACCCAAAGTATGCACTTGTACACTGACTTTACGAAATGAACCCAGGCTTTTCTCCTCTCATTAATGTGATCTCTTTGCTCCAGCTGTGCACTCCTTAAAGGGCATAGAGTCGCCAAACAAATGCCCTCCAAGCCTGTGGTGATGTATATCGCTCTCTTATTTTTGAGTACATGAATGTGCACTTTGTGTAACAAGTGCATACTATAGGTGACGGGTGTGTGGAGGACGAGTTTCTGAGAGGAATGTGAAGAATAAACAGATGTGTAAGGGGAGAAAAAAAAAAGAAAAAACAGATCATGATTCAGCCATTTTTCTGCTTCCTGCGTTGTCATCTCTCTGCTCTTCTAAAACAATGACGACAACCCCTCATCTATAGCTGCTAAATGTCTGCAGCAGCAAAATAAAATATGAATGATATGTAGGACTTTCTCATTCAAAAATGGATGTTACAGCAGTGGAAACATCTTGTAAAGAGAGGATCGGGGGTTTGATCCCTCTGTCTGCCATATCTCCTTCTGAAGGGTCCGCAGGCAATGCTTAGTCTCTCATAGCTAACTCTGGATCTAATCAGTTAAATTCATTAATGTCATGTGAATGGAAAACATTTACATGGGCTTACTTTATTGAAAATGTAACAAGGCAACTGTTTAATCATCATAAGGTTTCTTTTTGGAAATCAAATGCTAACAGCTACAATTCCCAAATGTTCAATTATAGAGATCCCATAAGAACCACCTATCACCAGGAGTGGAAGATGTAATCAAACTGCTTTGCTTAAGTCAATGTAGCAATACTAAATGGTAAACATACTCAGTTTCCAAAGTCCTGCAATTAAATTCCTAAGTAGAAGTGCAAAAGTATTGGCCTCCATATATTCTTATGCTCATTTAATGATTGTATATCCTCTGCTGGATAACTTAACCCATGATTATATGTCCATGTTTATTCATTAGCTGATTTATATTTAATATTAGCTATGAATCTGAATCTACAATGGCTCTCAGATAAAGGTAGTGGAGTAAAAAGTACTTTATTGCTTTCCAAAATGTAATGGAGTAGAAGTATAAAGTAGCATAAAAGGAAAATACTCAGATACCCTAAAATTGTACAGTACATGATAAAGTGATTTTCTGTCCATTAGTGATATTTAGCCCTAGGCTAGCATTCTAATGTACTGTTTAATTAACTGAATGAATTGTTACAGTGGTGGATTGTTACTTGCAGTACTGTACTAGAGTGTCACTTTGCGATTCTTCTACTTTACTGTAAATGTTTTGGATAATCTTTCGCGTAACAAACTGTCAATTGACACTGAAAATTGCAGAGTAAGATTTGGAAGAACTTGTACTTTAATTAAGTAATCTCCATGTTATGCTTCTGTTTACTTATACTCCACTATATATCAGAAGGTAGGAAACATTGTACACTTACTCCCCTATTTTCACTTCTCAAAGAATTCAAGGCTTTATTTGTCATATGCACAATAGCTACAGTGTAGTTTTAGCATATCAATATAAAGTCTCATGTTCCTCCAATAATTGAAAATATTAGGTACTTAACATTTCAAAAAGGACAATTGTGCGAGCAGGTTTTTTTTGAGTATTTGTAGATTGTGGTACGAGGATCGGAGTACTTTTGCTTCCGCTGTTCCACTTGTTTGTGTCCCTTCAATATGGCTGCCAGAGGGAACATGACACTCTCCACGCCTCGTCTGTCACTGTGATGCTCTCTGAGAAAATCCTACATTGGTTGAATTTGAAGATAATGTGTGAGTGTGTGTGGTGTTTTTTAGCCTTTTGACACAGTGACCTCTTGTGAATACTTAGTCAAACTGAGACGCTGGGCTGGATGTTTGTCTTCAATCTGCTCTTGGCTCACCTGTGGAGTAAAAAGGATTCAAACGCTGAGACTACATATTTGTCTCGTCATAAAACTTCTGCTCACTTCCCCTTTTCTCATGGCTGCCCTTCCGTCTGTCAACGCACGGTCATGGATCGGGGTCAGTCCAAATAAAAAAAGACGGTTTAGACTGAAATTTAAACACGTCTTTGTAAAAGAAAAAGCTATTCAAAACACATTTCTGTTACGCAAAATCACCTTATTTGTCATTAGGTCGACCCCAGTCCTGATATTTAATTATAACTATTGAAAGATGAATCTTGCATATGCCAATAAACTCCTTTTTCCATTTTTTCCCATTAACTAAAAACACTCATGTTCTGTCGACAGAAACACAGCGTGAAAAGACCGGAGATTTTTTCCGTGTGGCGGCCATGTTGCTTTATGACGGGTTGTATACAGTTTATGTTAATAAAGTTGGGATTTGGTGCAAGTTTGGGCACTTTTTTTCTATTCTGTCAGAAATAAGTTTGCCTTTCATGGCTTTTTCAATCATCAGGAATCTGGCTCTGGATATTTAAAAGTGTACGTTGATGAAACATTTAGTCTTTCTCATGATCACCTCATCTCAAGTAGGCTACTGAACTGGAATTTAAGCATTTCAATTTTATGCTACTTTATATTTTTTTATTTGACAGGTAGGCCTACAGAGCACATTAGTGAACCCAAAGAATACGTTTAGTTAAAATACCAGTGTTAGCGAAAATGCTTATAGCCCTGTAGTCCCGAGGCAAATTCAAAATGAATAGTCAAGTCAAAGTAAACTTTCTTATCAATATCTCTGACTGTGTGTTTCAAACAGGGAGACTGAAATGCCCTTCCTCTCTAATATTTGCTTTATACAATTTCAGAAGGAAGCAAACTCGTAATACAGTATGCACTACAGTTCCTAGTTTCTTTCAAAAACATGATCTGACATGTTTGACAGTTTTTGTGAATTTCCTCCAACTTCTCCAGGGCTGCTGAGCCTCATACAGCTATCCTCAGAATGTATGTGTGATGTAAGGATGTTTTGGGTGTAGGTCATGATGAGGAGTTGATTCAGCAGCATGGAGTTTCTTTAGTTTGTGTTCAGCTCCAAACCACTGTGGCTCTTCCCCAGAGACTCGATGTCTGTAAACTTCACATCATAACCCTAAAAACCTCACTCCTACCAGGGTTAGGAGGGTTATTTAAAACATCTATTGTGTTACAACTGCTAGTTACCAAAAGTATAACTTAATCTGAGTATCACAATATAAAAGTAAGATAACTTTACCTAACCTTTGGATTACCTCAATGTCAAATGCGATACAAAAATATCAATAAGATGTTTTTAACTGAAGGGTTTTATGTAAAACAACAGAAAAATGTGACATTAGAAAAGAAGATATTTAGCAACTTTATATTTCTACTTCACTCCCTTTCAGAGGCAAATATACTTTTTACTGCACTACATTTATTTTAACACTTGCTGTCACTATACTTTGTAAATATAAAAATGCATGATATGCTGATATTGTATTTGCAGTACTGTACTACTAATCTACAAAGTAGAGTATTTTAAGTATTAATGCTTAAATGCTCTTAGATGTATTTGTCAGTGATACAAACTGGATAATATAATACTGTGAAGATATCCATCCTGCAGAATGATTACTTTTACTTTGATACTTGAAGTACATTTAGCTTATAATACTGTACTTTATATGATTCTGAAGTGGGTCGTTATGCAAGAGGTTACATGACACGTAACCTCTTGTGTCATGTAACCTGTTACTCCCCAAAACCTGTATGTTATGTACTTCAACAGTTAAGCAATGGAACTGCAGCTATTTGGTGACAACGGTTCGTTTTGTAGACCTCACTTCCCTCCCTGCTGCCTCTGGGTGATAAACATCATTTGACCTTTAACTTGGAGAGATATAGGGTGACACTATGCTGTAGTAAACCACTTTAAACTTGCTCCTAAATATAGCACTCTCAAGTATAATGTTTCTACCAGTTGTTTCAGTATAGCCCCTTCAACGCCATGCTTTCGCTCCCTGCCTCATTGCTACAGCTTTACCTTTTTTACTGATGTTATTTTTATTTGACTCTCACTTACGTTACTTACTTATGTTTTGTTTTTGTTAATCTTGTGTGAACCCTAACCTGTCCTGTTTCACTCACTCTGACACCTTTAACTTCCCTGGTGTGGTTAAGGAGTTTTATCTCTGTTTACATTTGTATCTTATCTTATCTCTAATACAACTTAGGCTTCACAGAAATAGCAGCAATTATATTCAGATGTTTGGATAGAACTTGTTCATGAGCTGTCTCATATCAGTGACCTCCTTTCTGACAAACACTCCAGGAAATAGGGAACCAGAAACATTATTGTTTAAGTCAGCCATGTTTTATTGTTTAGCTACACCAGTTACATTATTCCTTTATTTTTTTGAAGACATAATGTTATTATAATGCAAACACAATAAAATACTGTACAGTTAAACATTATAAAATGACAATCAACAAATGTAAGGGAAAGCAGAAGGAGAAAAAGGTTAAGAGAATGATAAACTGAAATGAATCTGAAATCATTCACAGATAATGGATACATAATTATTTCTCACGAATGATTATGTGTGTGTTCGTTATCTCAGCCATTTTCCCCATTGTTCTTCAAATATATACACTTTATTTCTAATTCTTGTGGTTATTGTTTCCATTTCATGTTTTTCATTCACAATATCCTACCTTTTTGAGTTCATAAAGTTATTAACAAATGTATTATCAAGACCAGTTTAACCAATTCCTTTTAATTTGTTTAATTACTGCTACTCTACTGGTGATATTTACTCTTCTTTACGATTTAAATGCAGCTCTGCTTCTTCTTGTACAGTGCATATTTGTGTATGCTTATGTGTGTTGAGAAAAGGTATGCAAATACTACTTGAGGAGTAAATGTGTGAGTTCAAATGTTTACTCAAGAAAATGTAAAAATGACTAGTTCCTCTTCAGAGTCAAGAAAAAGCGATGTGTTGACTTGTATTTATTTAACATTAAGTTCATACAAAGTAGGGCTGTGCAATATGGAAAAAATAAAATTTATCTAATCAAAGACCCCTACATTAATATCTCTTTAGTCTCTAACCATATGGATATAATATTGTAATATTGCCCAGCCCTAAGATAAACAAATAAAACTGTTCAGTTAGAAATCTTTACGCATTGCATGTCAACCGTTTTGTGAATTTCACATTAAATATAGTGTCTACATGACAGTATTTCATAAAAAAAAATCAGAGGTGTATTGTTTTACTTGTAGCAAAAGTAAATTGTAGAAATACTCTGTTACAAGTAAAAGTACTCCAACTCTTACTTTTAAGCAGAAGTACAAATGTATTAGTAGATGTATTGTATTAGCTAATAATCTGAATCTGTAAAGTACAGCTGTCAGATAAATGAAGTGCAGTAAAAAACTGAATATTGGCTTTTAAAACATAGTGGAGTGGAAGCATAGAGTTGTATTAAATGAATTTAGAAGTCATGTACAAGTACCTCATATTTGTACTTAAGTACCATACTTGAGTAAATGTTCTTACATTCGACCACTGCTCAAAATAAATCCAACAAACACTTTCCTCTGCATTTAGTGAAGGGTTTTTAGTGTGTAAAGCCACTGATAATGATGGAAATAATCCTGTGCACTGCTTCCGAAAACCCACATCAGTTTATTTTAGTGTAAGTATTAAGAGTGCATATTAAATGTTGTTGTGAAAGAATGAGTGTGAGGACCCTCAGGGAAACTGAGACAGGGTCCAGTGTGGAGCAAAGGCCAGGTTAGAGTTGAGGCTATTATTAGTACATAGAAGTACAAAACAGTGTCTGTTTTTAACGTTGCATCTTTACTGTAATACCATGCATTGATGCATTCCTCATTAATATCTTTATAAATACTAATACATCAAAGCATACACGAAAATATTTGTACATTTTTTAATCTTCATGAAAATATTTCTTTCTTGAAATTCGTAAAAAATTAGGCCTAGAGTGAGGATTAGTTTTACTTGCCTAATGTTTGCCTAATGTAACGTTTGCCTAATCTGTTTAAAATAAAAGACAGACACAAATTGTACCAGATTCCAGCAGTCACGCCCCACACTACAACTCGAGATATGATTGGCTGTCTTTCCTAAATACACCGTCATCCAATAACATCTCTGACACGCGGGGCGGGAGCTTCAACAGCCAATAGGAATCAAGAATAGACCCGGGTTCGAGCCGTCCCCTCGCGTTAGCCGGTTTGAATGTGGCCTCCCTCGACATAAAAAGAGAGCGGTCATGTGTCGTTCCCTCCCTCTCTGACTCTTTTCGTCGGCAAGGCTGCACTAAACCTACCCAAAACAACACACCAGAAAACAACCATGTCTGACAAACTTAACTACAAAGTTGGTAAGTGTCAGTTTTATTGATTTTATTTAAACCTACTAATCATATGTTTCGTTTGGTAACACGTATGGTTAGCTAGCTAGCTTGTTGTGAACTTTGTGGTTCCGTGCATGTCTAGCAGCCCGTTTGAGCATAAAAATCTAATCGTTAGACGAAAAACAATTGGAGGTTTAAAACGGTTTTATTATTACATGGCTTAGGTTGTAGTTAGTTCCTGCCTTTGTTATTGCTAGCCATAACCTGATGGCATGTGTTCAATTATGTTTTCTTTTAGCGTGCTTATCATCATTTTGTTATTCGTCTATTAGATTCTAGCATGTTCTTTTCCATGTTCTATACTCATTATTCACAGTTTGTTTAAATCTGAGAATGAATAGAAATGAGACCGTCGTACTACCGCCGAGCATGCTTTTCTCTGTGAACAGAAACGACGTCCAGTCTCTGGATATTGTAGTTTATTTGGGTATCTCCGTAATGCCATGGCTGTGTTTGCAAACTTCACTTCCCGTGAAGCATTGCAACCCGCCGCCAGTTTGTGCATGAGTGACAGCAGCAGGCAGAGACTGATCTGCACTGTAAACTGGGACTACACGTGGTGCTACTGTGTAGCCGCTTTACGAGCTAAATGGTTTAAAAATAAATATTGTCTCGAATTGTCACTTTTGAACATCGGTTTTTTCTTATGTTTAATTACTTGCAATTTTCTTTCTTTTTGAACTCTTTGTTATTCAAAAGTGTTTAGTTGCCGTTCTTTATTTGATGAGTTACAACAATCTTCTTTGATTTGCCAGTATGTTCATTTGGCCCCAGAAATGGAGAAGCACTGCATACGATGAGAAACAAAGAAATCAAATTCAAGGTAGCAGTGCATAGGGAAATAATGCACCATATACTTTTTAATATTACATTTGGGAAAACCTGGTAATGTATGTACAATGGGAGATAATGTTAGTTATTATACATTAAAATCTCCAGTAGTTGTAACCGCACTCAGTGAGTGTCAAACTTGACACTTGTTGGCCTGAAGCAGCTGGTTAGAAGCAGATGCAGTTGCACAATGTCCTGTTCACAGATAAGCCTGGGGCAAAGTCTAAACACTCTCTACTGACTACATTCAGTCAAGAGTCAACCAGTTCCTCAGTGACTGTTAGTCAAGTCCTAAGTGGTCAATTGATGCAATATCTCTTTTTAATTCAAACATTTTATCTGTAGACCAAGCATTGTCCCATGGCCATCGAAATGTACATTTTGTACTTTTCTGAGGATTAAGGAGGGGGTGGAGGGCACTCATTGCTGGAGTGTGTTATTTCATTAGAGCTGTAATAGTTGGTATTACAATTTTTATTTTCTGCACTTTTTATACGATAATACTTTAATTGATTATTTAACATTTAAAAAATTCTGGCTTTTTCTTTTCAAATAACTGAACTTATTTGAACTCTGAGCACATAGAAAAGTTCAGTTATTAAGGCACATGTGCCAGGATACTTGCACTTTAAATGCTATTACTGTTCTGTTTATAGATGGCTTAGGGTGGGTTTTGAACCAACATTCCTGCGAATATTGTTGCCCTACTCGGCTTTTATTGCTACTAGGGATGGGAATGATTAATCGAATATTCAGGTATTCGAATAATTATTCAGGTATTTGAATAATTATTCGAATGAGTTATTACATTTTTTTTTTTTTTTTGTTGATTACATATTATCAAATTGAATAATTAAATGAATACGACAGTGCCATAGCTAAATGTGTTAGGTGACGTCTAAAGGTGTGTTTTGCTCCGCTCACCGGTCCCTCACAGCGGGCAGAGCTGCAGGTTCTGGTCTCTCTCTCGCGTCCGGTTATACTTCACTCGCGTTTATGTCCAAATCCCTCAGATCTAGCTAGTTCTAGCTAATGATATATGGCTGCTGCCCCTCCCTACACGCAGATCACGCAGACTCAAATCTCATCTTATGCCCAAATGTGGCGCAAATGTGCTCCGCAGCCTTTGCGTTCCGGCGCTAACAGTTCATGAGCGCGCTCCCTCGCCCCCTGTCAACACTCGCAGCACATGAGTGGCCAGCCTAAACAACAATAAGCGCTGCTTGGCAACCGTGTGTGGCGGCAAAGTACATAGACATTTTGACAGGAGAGATTTAGTTTTGCCGGTATTCAACATATTTTACCAGTCATAGTCCGGTAATTATTTACACTCTAAGAAGAGTCCTACACAACAGACATGGCGTCAAAAAGGAGTAATGTGTGGAAATATTTCGACCAGGTTAGTAAGTGCGGTGTAGATTGCAAACTGCCAAATTAAACTTATATACATACTATACCTTGCTATACCCGCAACCTCCGTTCCAGCTGAGAGGGTCTTCTCTACAGCTGGGCTGATTGTGAATCGCCTCCGCACATGAAAGCTGTAGGCCTATAGCTGTCAAACTGTGATCACCAGTTCAATACATTTGACAAATTCGACTTGGTTTCTATACTTATTTGAACACGCATTTATTTTTTTCCAAAAGTTTGGAAAAACAATGTTAGAATTTTTTTTTTTATATAGGATATGTACATTTCGGTTAACCGTTTTTTGGGAGGTCGAATATTCGAATATACATTTGCTTTCAAATTCCCTTCCCTAATTGCTACACAGAACCACCCAATGATTCACACCTGATGATGGTAGCTAAAGTTTAGTTAAGTCACTCCACATGACCTGGGGGTGAACTTGGGTTACTAATCCTGTATCTGGCCGGTCATTCAGGCCAGTGCCGGTTTGGTGCAGTTACCCCAGACTCAGTTTGCGCCATCGACTGTGTTTGTATAAGGATTTTGCACAGGCTGCAGCATGTGGTTGAGGAGGAGGAGGGTGTGTTGCACTCCATGACCTTCATCATGAAGCTATACACTAATATTGTAAAAGCCCCTTTGGAATTTGTTTGTCTTCAACCTCCTGCAGTAACAACACACCTCATCAGAATTCTAAGACACATGTTTTCTCAAAGAATAAATACATTTCAGTTTAGCATCAAAGTCATGTCAAAGGTAACATTACTTTAGGATAAAATGTGTGTAAAGTTGCATTTAATTAGGATTACACTTAAAGAAAGCTTCAAAACAATCATTTCTACTACAGCTCTTGGAAAACACAAAAGTGTACATGTGCAGTAGCAGCTGTTTGAAAGGAGAGCAGTGAGTGTACAGGGACAGCTGGGGCTGTGTGGACTTTCCCAGGACAGCAGCAACTTGGTTAGCAGGGAAACCATTATATTCTCACACGTTCAAAGATGACGCTAATTTCTGGACTCATGTCACTGCTGAGACATATATCAAGCTACGCCACATACCAAATAAATGACTATTTATTTTTCATGCTTCGGGAAAAAAAATAGTTTTGCTGATAACTTGAAATGTATTGGGTTTTGTCAAGACTTCATTATTTGTAGAAGAGCAATATTCCAAATCGTGATTAGTTTTCAGGAAGAGATTTAAGAAAAGCAGAAGGACATAAGATGAATCTGTTCCATGCTGTGTCTCTTAAAAATCTTTTTGATCCAAGTCTGCAACAAATATGGACATGTTGAGTGTCCTTTGTAACCATTTATATTATATTATTGATTTTAAAATAAAACATTTGATATTGATCAGAAAACCCTTTAGTTGTTTCATAGGGATAAATTGTATTATTATTATTATACTGTTCTTGACATTCAATTGGAATAATATCATGTTCTTTAAAAAATAAATAAATCCAAAGCTGATTTATAAAGAAATTACGTCTGAAATAAGCTTGAGGTGACAGATCTGCTTACTTGTACCCTTCGTTATTTCTTTATTTCATACGTTTAAGGTTGCATTTTTGGCAGGGCATGGGACTTCATATTCTCATTGCCATCAACTACACTGTAGCTTTTATAATATGACAAAAAAAACCTTGTAATCTTGAGTGCAGGATGAATAAGCTTTGGTATCGCTTTTGGTATACTGGTATCTTGTGTTTTGACGTCCTTTTTTCCCGTCTCAGCTGACATCAGCCTGGCCGACTGGGGGCGTAAGGCTATCGACATCGCAGAGAACGAGATGCCGGGTCTGATGAAGATGAAGGAGATGTACGGTCAGTCCAAGCCGCTGAAGGGCGCCCGCATCGCTGGCTGCCTCCACATGACCCTGCAGACCGCCGTGCTCATCGAGACCCTCACCGCCATCGGAGCTGAGGTGACATTTACCATCTAATTATTCAGATTTATTCCTCCAGAGAGAATCTACTCATC
Organism: Notothenia coriiceps; assembly: GCF_000735185.1. Classification (NCBI taxonomy): domain Eukaryota; kingdom Metazoa; phylum Chordata; class Actinopteri; order Perciformes; family Nototheniidae; genus Notothenia; species Notothenia coriiceps. Next base: position 35,772 of record NW_011342738.1, on the reverse strand, counting down.
ATGGACTTTGTTTCCACTCAGAACTTGTGGTTGAACACTTTCAAGCCCGGTTTTTCAAGGAATAAAACACTCTTCAAGATCTGTTTGTCTCAGGGGTCAATTAATAATCTTTTTTCTCAAAGCAATGGTAAACTTGTGAGTTGGATGTAGAAGAGACAGAATCAATAGATGTTTTTGCTTTAAAGTAAC
>NW_011342738.1:17321-35295 GCF_000735185.1 Notothenia coriiceps | reverse complement strand
TTTCATATAAATCAAGTATGACCCTTGAAAAGGGATAAGAACCTAGTTAGAAACATGATGAGATAGCATCCAACTAGTGTGTCATACCTAAAGCTTGTTAGCAGCACTATAGTATGTTACATTAACTGTGAGCTTTTCAAATATGTTCCTATGATTATTGGAAAGGACTAGCCCTACTGTACGTACCATAGATTAGACCCTCCAGAAAAACGTGATTCTGCGTTCGCAGAATTTACCGCATAATCAGCAAAATGGCGCAGATTTTTAAAAGACCGCATATTTATCAAAAGGGCGCATAATCCCAGCATTTTTCCACACAAAGTTGAAAAAAAAAAAAGTTAACTCGTCTTGACGTGAAGTAGTGATGATGATGACGCGACGTCATCAGCTCGCGCATCACAGAAGGTAAACAACACCGTAGAGTGAACGTGTGGAACTCACACGAGAGAGAAAACACCAAGATGAAAAACTCAGATCCATCTCATTTACCGACGAACATTTCTGCTAAAGACCGGGCAAAGCAGTACCCCGATGTCTTGCACGAAAGTGGGGGGAAACTGTTCTGCACCCCGTGCAACTGTTTGTTGGAGCATGAGAAAGTCAACGGTGACGACCCACTTTGATTCATTCAAACATTCGAAAATGCTTTCTGCTGCTGCGGACAAGAAAGCCAAACAACTCGCGTTCACCGAGGCATCAACCTCCAAAACCCTTTCGAGGGCTCCAAGAAACGAAGTGAGTAGCCTACAAGATTGAAGCTGGTCAGATAACGAACGAGTAAATTAAAACAGAATGAGGTGGAGAAGTGTGTGTGTGTGTGTATGTATGTGTGTGTGTGTGTGTGTGTAAAATAGCCCAATTGTTTTTACAATAAATAAACATTGAATGTGTTTAATTTAATAGGAAAGGGGTTTAACGTTATTGGCAGGATGTGTGTCAGAGAGAATAAATAAGACAGCCCAATATTTTAAAAAAAACTATTCTTTTTCGCAACTTTCCGCAACTTCACCGCATAAAGTCACATAAAAACCCTGCATGTTTAAATCGTATAATCAAGGATTTTAGCCTGCATAAGTAAGGATTTTTGCCCGCGTTTTTCTGGAGGGTCTAATAGATAAGCAAATGTATACTGTATGATAACTGTCAAATTTAAAATCTGTATTATTTGTATACATATGCCACTGGGATAACTGATAGTTTGCCCTCTAAAGGGGATTTAGTAATGCTTTGAAATAGTGGTCTTGTTTCATAGTCGTTTGTTTGGTGTTTTACATGCCTGTATTTAAAAATGTTTGAAAAAACGCTAAAGTAGGTTTAATGCGTTTTTTACAGGTCCACAGGTATCTAGTGAGACTGAAACACTATACAAATGTTTATATCTGTGACAACATCTTTAGACAGCAGTTGTTATCAAATATGAGTCTAAAAATAAATACAATTTGGACCATTGTTGTCCCTTTTTGGACCGCTAGCAGATTGCATATAAGGATATGGTTCTTAAAATGTAACATCGAAAAAACAAATCTTAAGCATTTTTTATTTAAAAAAAAGAAATTGACCTTTTAGAATACAAAAGATAAAATAAAGACCAGAATCGTGTGCATTGTGAAAGCTCAATGTGTAAGCTACATATTTAGTTAGAGTATCATGAGCAGAGAGAAGTGTAACTTATTGAGGGGAAGAGCTGAGAGTGGGTTATTGATTCTCCGTTGGTTCACGGGTGCTGGTTCCTGCAGGATGAAACCAGTCCTGCTCTGATCAAACAAACACATGATAACAGAAGAGCGGCCTGGGGCAGTCAGTCTGGAACCTTCTCTTCCCCTGTCTGAGTGAGTGAGTTCAGATAAATGGGTGGGTCAGATGACCTCTTAGAAACCACTGCTGTGGTGCCCTTTTCAAGTCAGAAGACGACAGAGGTTATACTGAGCAGCTAATGCTATCAACCAGATGCATTTCCTGTAAACTAGAAACTGCCTTTTCATTTTGACTTGCACCATCTATTTTTCTTTTAATGTCTCAGATATATAGCCTGAGACTTTCCATGTTTTCTTGCAAATTTGGCCATATATAAACTTTGATGCCACAACAGCTTATTTATTCACAAGTGTTGTAGTTAGGGCTGCGTACTGAAACGTTTGCATTTCTTCCTATAAAAGATCATGTTTTTTTTTTTTTTTAACCTTGTTTGCTAAACGAAACACAAGGGTAATACCAAGCCTCTGAATTAGCCCGGAGCGAAAAAATGCTAACACACTTAGCACAGAACTCCCGGTAGAANACAATAGACAAACACATTCTGCTTAAGCTAAAACCACACAAACAATTATATTTTTCCACCCTGCACTGTGAATGTTTACATGGTGTGTTCAATAAAAACATATAATTGTTTGTGTGGTTTTAGCTTAAGCAGAATGTGTTTGTCTATTGTTGTGACTTAGATGAAGATCAGAACACATTTTATGACCAATTTATGCAGAAATCCAGGTAGTTCCAAAGGGTTCACATACTTTTTCTTGCAACTGTATATAGTGCTTTATCCAGTCTTTACGACCCCTCAAAGCGCTTTACATACTACATGTCAGTCACCCATTCACACCCATTCATACAGAGCAGTGTACCTTACTCTAGGACCTAACATTCACACACATTCACACACCGTTGGCCATGCCATCGGGAGCAACTCAGGGTTAAGTATCTTGCCCAAGGATACATCGACATGTTGACTGCATGGGCTGGGATTGAACCCACAACCTTGTGGCTGCGAGGGAGTGCGGTCACTCCCTCGCAGCCACAATCCATACATTTTTCAAAGTAAACATAATAAACCTGTAGTGATAGCAGCATCTGCACGATGGCAGGTTTAACCACTTTACACATTTTCCTTTGTGCTCTTTGACATCAAGTCTCTTAAAAAGGCCCTTTGGCTTTGTTAAACATTTTCCACCTGGGTTATTCCTCCAAGCCATAGAGGGTGGCTATGTAACAGCTACTAACGCAGGACCTCAGCCAGGGAATCCAATGAGCATTTACCTCCTGCACTCCTGTACAGGAATATTTTGGTTGTGGCATCAAACAATTCAGGTGACGTGTTACCATGGCAGATCAGATTTCCTTATGAAAAGACTTTTTTCTAATTCAATTACCAATTAAAAAATAGTCAGTAATTAAGGTTTCATGATATTTTCCATATTTTCCCATTATGCCACAGTGACAGGTAGGGATAACACTTAGTCAGACCCTGACTTCATCAGCATCTGCCTGAAGAAAAGAAAGCCCCTCAGGGCTCAACGCTAACTTTTAAAAGTGGTTGCCAGACTGGCAACCAGGCATCAGCTTTTGGATGCCAAAACTGAAAATACGGTTGCCATTTTTAGTCACCTTATATTTAAAATAATTAAGATACTATACAGTTATACATCAACTTAATAATGAACATGTGACACAAAAGAATGTTCAAGTGCATTACAATAAGTAATTAACACAATTAATTGAAACTTAAGTGGTAGTAAACGTGTCCACCCTCAATTGTTGGTATACAAAACACCAGTAGTGCAGCTGTCGTCATGTTCTTCACAGATGAATTGAGTAAGTCACTAGTTTCTTGGTCATCTGTTGTCTTTCTTTCAAATGTGGGTTTCCTTGACCTTTGTGCTGACCTCCACCATTGATCCATTGGCCCTTCAGCATTGAAGTCTTGGATTGGCCAGACTAATACATTTCTAATGTTAAATAAATGAGAACCATTCACAGTTAAGAATGATATATTAATTATGAATGCTGTAAATTACCTTTAATATGTCTAACTATATTTAAAATGTGTTACCTTTTTATAGAAGTGATTATATTTGTATGCCAATATTTTCCTAAGGTAAAGTTTCGTTTTGCACTTTTATTTTGATAGTAATAAGATCGGGACTCTTATTTTGAAGGAACCTTTACCGGAAGTGAATGGACAACGGAGCAGAATGTACTTATATATTTCGCCTCCCAAGACTTTACACATGTCCTCTTTGCTTTTCGTTCGGGTTCACTTTGCGCTTTATCAGTTGAAACATTTTGAACATTCGTTTGAGAAGTTGAGGTGTTGGCCGAACTTTTTACCCCACAGTCAAACAACTTAATTTGCTTCGCCATTTTTTGTAAAAACAAACACAGCGCACCGCGCAGTGCGCACGCGAGTTAACGTGCATCGCTTTCTGGCTCCGTAGTCACACCAATGCACGTGCAACTTAAGTATCAGGTTCGACTGGTCACAACAATAATTAAATATCACTCTTAATACAACAAATAATTAACATTTATCTATTTTGGGGTGCACATTTAGCTGTTTGCTGTCCTTATTTCTTTATGTTAAAAACTGGTTGCTACTGATGGCAACCAAAGGCCAATAAGTGGTTAACATTTTTTCTGAATGGTTGCCAATGGCAACCTGGCAACCGTTACTGTCGAGCCCTGATGTTTATAAGACATTTGACCTTGTAGTGACATCAACAGTTTCCCCTTTTGGGGTAATTTGCTCAAATGTCAGCATTATTCATGGTATTTTGCGAGGCTTTGTTGAAAGAATCTTATACAAATTTGATCAGCCGACAGTCAGAGGCATTTGTAGCACATCCCCGTGCTTCTGCTATAAAATCCCACTGGGAGATATATATTCTTGTAACTAATGCAATTTCTACGCTCTTCCAGTTCCGTTTAAACTCCTGACAGACATTTGACTAGTTTACGTTCTCAGTGCTGCTGCTCCCAGAAGATCAGTACGTCTGATTTGTATTTCACAGCGTTTATGCTACGCACTGATTTCCTTTTTTTCAATTTTTGCGAAGAACCTTCAATCATTTCCAACAATTTTTATATCCACGGGGTAGTGCTCCTTTCGTCCCGATAATGTCTTTAGTTGCTGAAAAGACATCTGGTTTCTGTTTACAATTCCTAGGGAGGTGGACAGAGGAGACGAGGCTGTATCCTTCTCATGAGGATGTATGGACGATCAAAAGGATTGTCAGTTCTAATTTGTTTGTTTCACAGCGAGCACTCTGGTGATGCAAACTGACTGGCTCTCCTTGAGAGTATCTTGTGCATGTCAGTCTGTATTATTGATGCAGAGAACCATGTAGAACAGAGAGGCCTCAAGGAAGTCTGCTTCTGTAAGTATAGGAAAACCTCTTTTGACCCTATTTTATAACCTTTGTGAACCCAGCCAAGGTCCCCAAGGCACGAGGACACTGCGTACATGTGTATCAAGTCATGAAACATTTCATTTTTTCTTTTTAATAAACCAAAAAAGAATAATATTAAATGTACTCTGATATAAATCGAGATGGGTCAAAACTCTTGCAATAAATATGTTTGAACCAGCAGAAGTTTAGCATTATCGTTTTTTAAATTATTACAAGGCTGGGGATTGTTTAAAAATGTACAATACCACTAAAAATACATGTTCCCTTTAACTGGCACCGATACTAATAGAGTTCTTTGATACCATTTTTGTTCTATACCACATAAACACCACCACTCCTCCCATTACCAACATGTTTTTGGCTGCTGTGATAGTGGTGAAATCACATGTTGCACGTTCGAAGAAAGCTTGCGTTGATTGGCTGCCAACAATCCATACATTTAAAGAAAAACAAGTCTAAATGTGGGTACAGTGAAGTTTGAATGCATGTATCGTTTGACGACAGAAGTTTTGATGCTACTTGTACTGTGTTAGTTTGGTTGTTACCTTTAAGGTATTAAGTACTGATACCCAGCCTATACGTGATTATAATGTTGATAATGTAACAATTTAATAACCACACTATTTAGGGAACAGGTATTTGACGGAGATTGGTCAATGACGTATTGCGTATCACTTTAGCCATCGACTGATAACGACTGATTGCTGATTGAGTGGCATCAAGACCTGGAATTGCAATTTTTCACCAGTGATTACATCTAATGAAACTATTTTAGGATAAAGGCCTTTTTCCTTCCCGCAGACCTTCCAAGATGGCATTCAAACCAGGATTGGCTGATGCTGCCCTCTAATATAAGGCATATATCACCTCCGTTTGCAGCTTTCTTTGTGTGTTAAGTGCCTATTAAATGTAGGGCTGACACTAAGCTTGCTGAGGCTGCATAAAATGCTGCTGCTTATAATTTGAATGTGGATGCTTGTATCTTACACTTCACACTGTCCTCAAATTGTGTTATGATATTTCTTATGTCAAGTTAAAATGAGAAACAAGATCATAGCTATGTATTACTGCATACTAAGATTTCTCACACCTTAAGTGAAGAGATATTTTTCCCACGTAGCGCTTTGCATGGCTGTGATCGTTCTCCCATTTTCCACCATTTCAGTTTGCATAGAAGTTTGATAAACCTGACACCAGGAGATGGATTTCCCAGCCAAGCTAGCTCTAAAGTAATGGGAATCCAGAGCGTAACAAATGGTGGTGCCAGTACAGAGCTGGCTCCGCTGGGTGTGCAGGTGGTCCCCCCCATTTCCCTTGTCAAACCCCCCACTGCTCCCCCAAAGTGGCCATGGAGACTCAGGCTAGATTATTTTGGAGTTCAGGTTACAGACCAGCTCTTTCACTACCCATTAGTCACACTCTCATTTATGTGATGGGAATTTTTTTTTTGTGTCCCCTCACATTTTGTAAATGTATACAGAGCCTTTCCCCTCAGACTTGAAAGGTCACAGCATGTTTCTGTAGTTTCTTGTCTGCTCTGATTATGTTCACCTTAGCTGGGGTGCTGTGCCTGTGGACAGCTGATGTCATTTAGGCGTTATATTCGAAAACTCTAGTGTGGGCTCCTTCTGACATAAATGATGAAGAAACCGTAGAGTTAACAGGAAATGTTCGTTTGTATTTCGAGTAAAGGAGTTCTAAGGCTTTCCCCTTAGACTTGATATGTTTTCTTACAAATCCTAGCCTTCACTAAGCCGATAATGTGTATTGATTGGATTTGACTGACCTGTTTGCACTTGCAAATGGAAGCCTGTGAGTAAAAGCTACAAGATTGTGTGTCTGTCAGCATATTAAGAGAGGAGACTGTGGATGTGTTATGTCTCTAAGCTATATATGAGATTAAATATACACATAGAAACATCCACAAATCTAGGCTATGAGCACTCTAAAACACTCTAAACAAATGTCCAACTGAAGCGGATGAACAAAGTTTACTCTTTAAATAAGTGTATTAAGCTAATACGACATGCCAGACACTTTTAATTGTTAAGATTGTATGTGGCTGACTTGCTACTTAAAATTGTTGGCATACTTAGCCCCGGAGACTATTCTCATTCCCCAACTTGTATTATTTAGTAACTGTTTAGCTACTTGATTTAAATTGCCAATTTAGTTTAAGGCATTTGACATGTATACTAATTTGCATAGTCACTTTGGGACACAGGGTTACTTTAATTCAGCAGTGAACATATTTTCCTGCCATGGTGGCTTTTCTGCCCACAAGTATCGGCCATCTGGTGACACCATTTTGTACCTCTTCCCAAAAAAAATGGGCTAAGGGTTTCAAGAGTTGTTTTCCCCAGTAACACATTGTGTTCACTACATTAATATACAGGGGATGGACACAGGAACATAAACACCTGTACAATTGAATGGAATCGAATACAATTGCCCTGCGTAATACTGTCTGTGTGAAGATTGTAATTTGTTGCCGTTTGCTTTATTACTTTGCTGTTTTCTGCTTTAAACTGGATGATATTCATTAAGCTCAATGGTACCTTTATTACTGGGTTGTTTTAGTTCATTGCATTTATTTGTATTATTATATGGTTGGAAGGACATTAAGAAACGTTCAACATGCTCTACCCTTTCTGTAGCATAACATTGTTTTACCTGCTCAGCCCTTAAGCATAAACATAGCCTAGATGTATTTATTTAGTATCATAAATCATGCTGTTTGACTAATGAGACCAAAACAGGGGTATTTATTTATTTATAGTCTTCCGGTAGTTGTAACCTTGTAAGCCAAGGAGCCCTTTGTTCTAAAATCTTAAGTTGGTTTAAAAAATATCTATTGATTTTACTAGGGATCGACCGATATGGCTTTTTCAAGGCCGATACCGATTATTAGTAATCAAGGAGACCGATAACCGATATTTGGAACCGATAAACATTTGCAGTAAAATCTGAAAATCTTGGTAGTATAACACAACTTCTTTGAAATGCCTTTTTATGTTTAATGAACTTTTCAACATCTTAAAACTGGTTTCCTCTCTGTGACCCTGAGTAAAGTAAATGAAGTAAAAATAAAAACTACTAAAACTTGTTCTGAACTTCTGATATTTGAGTCTCACTCATTTAGTAGTCCCAATTCAGCAGCACCAGATTGTGGTGCAGAAAGCAGAGCTGCTGCGAGGCTCCACTAGCAGCCGTCACAGTCCCAGTCGTCCTAGCGCGTCACAGTTTCTCCGCTGCGAGACGCTACCCCTCCCCCCTGTCCCTTTGTAACTGGGAAACTAATAGAATTGGACCATGAGATCGTGGTGTTTTTGCAACTTCAGCATAGGGGATTGGGATGTTTATTGAACTTCGGCTTTCAACTGATTTACCTTCGAAACACCGATCACTGCTGCTGCTTGCCTCTGTCTGTGTCTGTGTCTGCGTTCTTCGCACCTGCCTGTAATCTGAGAAGGTCCCGCCTCTCTGGCTGGCTGCAGCCCGGAGAATCTTCAGTGTTGATTGACACTTCAGTAATAGCCTATCAGATAGCGCTGTGGGCGGGACATTGCTTGTGAACAGTGGTGACTGCAGCCAGAGAAACGGCCGCATCAGAGCCAAAGTCGTATCAGCAATTTGATGAAAAAAAAGGCCGATACCGATAATCTGTCAAATGCAAAATCGGTCGACCCCTAGTTAAAACAACAACGAAAGCACGCTAAAGCATGACACATTAAGACAAAAGGACCACAACAATGCTCAAAGTGATCACAGGCAGAAATATGTACCACAAAAGATGCAACATGACCAGAAACAGAAGTAAAACAACAACAAAAAAAGAAATCTGCAAAGTCACCAAAAAGAGAAGGAAAAGGACAGGTATGCAAAGACATGATGCATCGAGCTTAGCACCTTAATCACCAATTGGTTGTAAATGACCATGAAGAGAAAGAAAACTATCATTTTGGAATGAAAGAACTCTTTCAGTCTTTGTAACAAGGAACCGGGGGTCTTTTACATGTCTGTGCCCAGGTGCCCATTGTCTCTGAATACGCCCCTGCTCATACTGTATCTTAGTTAGCATGCACAGATTGTTACAGTAGGAGCACACACACTCATGCACTTACACTCACATACATTCATCCTGGAGAGGGGAACCGTTAAACCATTAGGTCGATTACACTGTTGCAGGCGATCAGCAACATGTTCCCTGGCTCTGATTTACAGCCAGTCCACGACTACTTCCCTCCAGGAGGAACCCACAGACTGAATATGTGAAAACACATGTAAACAGCGGCTGTCAGGAGGTTGTTTTTGTGTTTGTAACTGGTGGAGATGCTCATTTTCATTGTGTTGTTAGGAGCTGCAGAGAAGTAACATATGATGGTTGGAAATTTTTGTTTGTCTCATAGAACAGTAAAGGAAAACAGCATTGTTTTTTATTTGCGGAGATATTTGAGGACAGATACAAGAGTTTTCATGAATTTCTAAGGTAACACATATCCAATCTTTTTGTAAAATAGGATTCTAAGATAACATTTAGCCTTCGGTTAACTTCACCTCTAATTTCTTACCAAATGCTCTGAAGTAGATTTGTGCAGCATTGTAGAACTTGTTTTATTTACTAAGAAATATTTGTTATTACTAGTTGACATTATTTCAATTTTTACAGAGCACATAAGCAAATACCATTAGTATTCATTGGTGATTGCATTTTGTTATAGTTTGTTGCAAAGCAAAACAACATAAGACATTTTTATAAATATTGAGTAAATCTTATTGACTGAATTCATTAATTGAAATGTTAAATGAATCCTTGATCCACCTGCAGATTGATTTTAAGAGTTACAGTAAGTGTGTGATGATAGCATATGTATATATCATTGGATTTGAGTGTTTTCCAGCTAAGGGGAGACATTACAATCCCAAATCTAGCTAAATATAGAACATGAAGGGACTGAGAAGAGGCTTAATGCTCCCTGAAGTGTTTAAACACTGATGAATGAGCATACATAAATAATTTGGGCAGAAAAAACATGAAGGACAAACAAGGACATGCGAGTAATGATAATGAATAATTTCATAATTGAATCCATATTCTCCTCCCTGTTTTCCCTCCACCATTGACCTTTCTCCTCCTCCTCCTCCTCCTCCTCCTCCTCCTCCTTCTCCATCCATCTCACTCTGCCCTTCGTCTGTCTTTTCTCTCCAAATGAACTCTTGATATCAGCCTGATATAATTCCTCTCTCTTCATCTCTTTGCCCCTCTGACTCATTTCTTGTTATTCCTGACATGTGTTATCCTCCCTCTCATCTCCCTCCTCCCTGCTGTGTATAATGTGGATACAAGAGTCTACTCTCTGTGTGTGATCTCCATTGCAGCACTGGCAGATGAGAGCGTCTGGGATTTAGCCGCCATATCCTGACAGGAGTTTGGGGGGGGGGGATCTCTAGTGTCATTGGCAGTGACACGGAGCATGGTTTTTATAGGAGTGTGTGGGTGGAGGACTGAATATTTCTATTTCGCGTGTTATTTTCATGTACATATGTTGGTTTCATGTACATATGAGAAGTCCTCCTGTGGTTACATTACATTGCCACAGGTTTCAAAAGACTGTATGTGGAAAGTGGAAATTGACACAACAGGAATGCTGGATATTCCTAGGAGAATGGAGAAGAGAAAGGAGGAATAACTTAATACAATTCAAACTAATCGACGGTTCAAGCACAGGCTGGTTGTTCTGAAGCTCCTTGAGGCAACTTTGAATTCCATTTGATTGAATTCAATCCAGGAAGTTTAGTTTGGGTTATACAACTGGAGTCAGAAAGCTTAAGAAGATTGAATGAGTCAGTCTGTTTAAGCCCTAATGTTCAAACCTTACACATGAATGAATCTACAGTTACTGATTTTTCTGTAGTAGAAGAAGAACAATTTTGCAATAACATGTTGCATATTTCACTTCACTTTGGGCAGCCTCAAATGAATCTATTTCTGTTTGTGCACCATGACATTCGGCTTCACCTTTATTCAGAACCTTGATTGCTCTTCAGGCTGAAAGAAAGAAAGTCATTGCTCCAAAATGTTGCAGTCAAATTGGAATAAGGTTTTAATTGAAAATCACTTTCTGGGTGTAATGTTTGGGTGTCGACGTACTTTTGGCCACAAATGCAATGAAAATCTGTCAGAAACGCAACAGAATCTGCTCTAATTTATGGGTTAAGACCGAACCAGAATCAAAGAGCTTCTTTGTGCAGCCACACTTTCAACACCCTCAAAACCGACAGGAATGTATCAGCAGCACGCAGTCCAACATCTACACCCACAGCATCAGGAAATAGACCAGAATGCATCTCAGCCACAGGACGGATTGGGTAGTCACAAATGTTGCTTTTTCTTAACTGAAAAAAAGACTCCCACATAGTTCCTCTCGCTGTGCAGCCACTCACGCCTCCTCCATGAGTCCAACAGGTTTATGAGCCCTTCTTTGGAAATGCAGGATTGACGGAGCTACAGATTATTTTGTATGAATGTTAAAGGGAGTATTTTTCTTTAAGGATGAGCCAGTTCTGGCTGGTGTCGTGCAGGGAGCTTGCATAATGAGCTGGGGTTAGCTTGTTAGCCGGAGATAGAGCTTGACATTTACGGTGATATTCCACAGAAATGTTTTGCTATTAAAGAAAATTCAGAAGTATTGCACAGAAGCCAAATTAATTATAAAAAAAGCTCTTAGCATGATAAATATTTTTTACAACCGCAACTCTACATTTTTTTATCTTAAAATATAGCACCGAGTTGGTACACTTAATGTCAACTTTAATAATTAGAAGCCACAGAGCATTTTTCTTTAATTATTTGTTGTCCCTGTTATCTTGTTTTGTTAAGTACCCTTAGATGATTTAAAAGGAGCTTTTAAAATGTAATATTATAATTATCTTAATTATAAATAAAACTCGCCGAGTTTCATGCTGGCTTCTTTGCCCACTTCCTTTCACTCTTACTTCCTTGCTAGACTTGTGGCTTGCTTCCTAGCTGGTTTTCTTACTTACTTGCTTTCTTTCGGACTTCCTTTCTTCCTTGCTCTCTTCCCTTCTTCTTTAATGCCTTACCCTTTTTTTCTAACATGCTTTCTTGTTCGTTGCTGCGGTAGTGTGTATTCGTCATTCAAAAGAGGCAACAACCGGAAGACAGAGAAGAACAGACTACGTGATATAAATAAACAACAAATAGCGTGTGCGTTCCATTTTCACTCTCGTCCATCGAAAACATGTTTGGTGCGGTACTGGAGCTATCAGCCATTGGAGTGTTGCTTGTGGAAGACATTCTCAAGCAACCGTTTCACTTCTCATGCACTGATTCGCTAGCTGAACAGCCAATCAGAGTGATTTCTTTGTCCGACTGCCTATGGCCAAATAAGGCATGTCACGGCCGGCGGTGCGGTACACACCAAATTGAGTTTGGGCGACAGGGCACGCTTCGTCGTCCGACTAACGAAAACGGCCGATTTCGGCCTGGTGTGTCCGGGCCTTTAGACACTTTAATCCACAAAGACAGGAGAGGGGGAAGTGTCTTGCTCAAGGACACGCTTGTAGGCATGACAGAAAATCAGTGTGTGTTATCCACGTATCGTACACTATATATAGACGTGAATCAACCTTTTGTAATGTTTTTTCGTCCATAGTTCCTCTGTTTGACTTTCATCAAACTTTCATTTATGCAGGGGACCTAATGATTTGTGATCACATTATAAACGATAAGTAGACAGAAAAATCAATGTTGACAAAAAAGAATGTGTCCCTTAATTTACATTTATTTTACTGCCACTTCGAGTTTTAAATGTCACCTATTATGCAAAATGCGCTTATTACACATAAATATGTGTCCCCGGTTTGTAAGGAGACTCACGAAGTGTCAGAAAATACAACCCTCTCTCTTTTCCTCCTTACTCACATCTCTAAAAACGGGGGAACAACGGAGCTGATCCAGATTTGCTGCGGTCATGACGACATTACTCAAATGTGGGCTGGCTGTACGTCCACGGCCCTATCAGAAACGTCGCTGTATCAGAAACAATGCGCGATTTGTTTTGGAAGTAATATGGTCTGTGTTTACATTAGCAAGCATCGCTAACACTCAGAGCTAACCTGTACTGGAGAGAATATGTGTAAAAAAGCAGGATATAAAAAGTTAATGTCCTTGAGTTAAACCCGCGAGAGAAAAAGCTTTTGAGCTCCATACTGTTACCTTGATGTGGTTTGGAACATACTATGGCGTTTAATCACGGCAACATTTAGCTGGGAATCTGGGTAGAAACCAAATTCTTCACAGTGGAGAGCTCACACATGCTCTAAAGGGGCGTGGTCAGCAGCAGCTCGGTTACATTTAAAGGCCCAAACCCGGAATCAGCACTTTAGCAACATGGCTGAAATACATGGCTAGAATGGGTGGTCTGTTATTTTGAGCAAAACATTTATTTCATATGTTTTTTATATATCCTTCGGTTCCAAGACCAAGTCCCTACAGACTGAGCCACTGCCGGACCTAGGAGACCTTTAATCATGATGAAAAAAAAAGTTTTGAGACAGTTATTTTAAGTGTTTGACTTATCATCTATAATTCAATTTATTATTCATCCTTTATTTTTGCAAAGGACTGATTGCCATATTTAATAATGTTTGCTGTGTTTTTGTCATGTTTTACTGTTTTCATCTGTTTAAGTATTTATGATATGCTTTTCAGGGTGTCCTTGAGTGTCCTGAAATGCAACACCAAAAAAAATGCATTATGATTTGTTGTTAATTATTATTTTAGCATAGATAATGTGATTAGTTTACTTTTTGACCATGCAGCGTTTTTCCCAGGAAGTGCAGTAGTTTTCCTTGCTGCTGCAGGATACAAATGCACAGACTCTAAAGTGATGTCCCTAAAGAGTCATAACATTTTGTGTGTATTGTGTTTGTGTTAACAGCAGTCCCAGCAGCCCCGGTGAATGTGTCGGTGACCCAGCTGAGGGCACACTCGGCCATGGTGACCTGGAACATCCCTCAAGGAGACACCGTCATCGGATACTCCATCTCACAGCAGGTACATTACAGGAGTATCTTGTGTGTGTGTGTGTGTGTGTGTGTGTGTGTGTGTGTGTGTGTGTGTGTGTGTGTGTGTGTGTGTGTGTGTGTGTGTGTGTGTGTGTGACCATGCACTAAGCTCAAATATAGATTTTTCTTAATTGCTTTTAAAAAAAAGAAAAACTTGCAAAAATAATAACTCAATTTGTCTCACATCAAACTCCCCCTGATCTAACCCTCATCTGGTTGACGGCCAATTCATTTAGCAGGGAAAAATAATTAAGATATGAATTACGCATTTCTAAATATTGGATCGGTGCCATGACCAGGGGCTACTAAACAGCTTAGTAAAGCTGTTTCGCTTCCAAAGTTGGATTATGTTTTATTATTTTGTGGTTGTCTTTATCTTCTTGCATAGGGGGATTATTTCTTAAAAAGCTGAGTCATTCAGAAGATCAGTATCTTTCAGTCGCAAGCGTTGTCTCCTTTAAAAATCTTTCATATGAATTCACTTATAAACATACACCTGGTTGATGTCAAAGCCGGCTGCTGGATGGTATGGGTACTAGAGAATCTCCTGATTAGAAAAGCTTCCAGCCAGAAAGACCTTGAACTTTTCAAAGCAAGAAAAAGCTTTATAATATCGATACTCAAAATGTAGAGGTAAAAGAATACTATGTATTTTACCCTTTACTTTGGGTATAATTAATTTATATATATTATTAAAAAAGCAAAGTCTTCACAATTGATCATTTAGATCAATCAAGTTTGCATTTCTTCTTCTTTTTCATTACATTTATCCGCAATTTCAGATATTTGTGACTTTTCCAACTGTTTATCCTTACTTCTATCTCAGTATAACAGTTCATCTGTCGGTTTGGCTCTCTATTACAACGAGTCTGCTATTTCATCTAATAGTGCTTACTTTGTCTATTTCAAATATAATATTCAATTACTTTAAGCTACATTTTCCCATTTTGAATCTATAACTCAAAGCTTTTTCAACCAATGATCCATTGCATTTAAGTTCTTCAATCATGTATCTCTATGCTTACAGTTTTTCAGACACAGCTAATCACAATTACACCTCAATATGTGGATTTGTTCCTCTAATCAAAATGTCACATTTGTTAAAACAACTTGCGTAACTAAACTTTTTCCACACTCCCCTCAGGCATCTCCTCCCTGAGGTAAAAGTGCACCTTTTTGGAAATGAAAAGACATTTAGATAAACCACCACATTGTGTTCCTCTCTCACCTCCCAAAGCTGCTAACTCCGCTTGCTTCATTCTTATCGGTGTTTTTACCGCCCACACTTTGGCAGGAGGCAGATCAGACATGATCTGCTCTGATTGGGAGATGTCTCCATTAGTGGACATTATTCGGCACGGACTCGTCTCACGGAGGGAACATTCATATATATATTTTTTAAGTCGTCTCTCGTCTGACTCAGAATCCATCAACCCAGTGGCATTTGCAACAAAAACCAGGGGATGCAAAACACCACTTCAGAAGGATTTAATGTAAAGATATGATGGAAGCAGTTATCTGTGCTGGAGGTTTTATACTTGTTTTGCACTGTTAGTCATCAAAAGCTGCTGTGGATGAGGTTGAAAATGTGCAAAAGTGCTAAAAGAAAAAAAGTGCAGTTATATAAGAGGATGCACCAGGATTTTCTTGCTTGCGTTAGGAGATTATTTCCTATGTGAAGTGAAGGAGGTGCAGGACGAGTCTTGAAAAGTTGCATCAGGAAGTTCAAAACCCCACAAGCTGCTGAGAATCACACATTATGCAACATCTCTGTCATGCACGCACACAGACACACACCCACACACACACCATGTATACATCACTTCAGGGGACATTACATTGACTTACATGCATTTCCTGGAGACTTATCCTAACCTTAACCATAACCAACACATGCCTAACCCTAACCCTAACCCTTACCATTTTGTCCCCATAAGGGAGGAGAGTCCCCACACATGACTGTGTAAACAGATTTAGGTCCCCACAAGTATAGTAATGCTACACGCACGCACGCACGCACACACGCACACACACACACACACACACACAAACACAATGACAGAGTAAGTTACCCAATTTGAAATGGTGTCGCTCTCTGAGATGCATGATAATCCTTATTCTGATTGATGAACCCCAAAGTGTTTGAGGTTAATTGATGGTTAATGTGGAAGGACATTGATGAGATGAATCCATGCTCCTCCTGCAGATAGTGTTTTCAGCCTGAGACAGAAAGGAGCACTTTGCTGCTGCTATAAATTAGGCTGCTGACTTCTCTTTTCACCTAAAAATAGCCTTGTAACCAAACCTTTACTTTATCTGTATATAACAAGGCCAGGGTTCTCACAGAAGACACATTTTACAGCGTCTACAGAAGCCTGAGCCATCTGCCTGTCACTGAAACCACACAAGCTAAAAGCTACGTTTTCTAAGTGAATCGAAAACTCAAATATTCTTGTTAAATGCTTTTGTTGGAAGTAACATAAGAAGAGCACCTGGAATCAAGCACCCTGCAAAATGTATAACTTTAATCCTTTTTATTTTTCTAAAAGAAAAGGATAAAATACTTTTCAAAAGCGTGAAATGTAATGTTAATGGCGTAATTTCAACTAGTGATGAAGAGGACTTGTATTCCCTTTTAACACTTTTCCCTGTAAGACTGTTTTTTCCTGTAAGACCTTTAAAGGAAAGATGTATTTTGGCACTTTAAAGGCAATGTTAAAAAAAAGCAGATTGTCAGGAGAGCAAAAATTGTGGAGTTTACCCACAAGGATGAAAACGAGGCAGAAATGTAATAATGAGCATTAATCCTCAGGAAATATTCACACTGCCCTTAGCTTTAGACCATGTGTTGTCTAAAACAGGGGTTCCCAACCTTTATTGTGCCAAGGACCGGCAGATACATAAAAAAAAATGTGCGGACCGGTTGTCAATTTTAACTGATTTGAATATTTACTCACCAGCAGGTGGCAACAGAGGCTAATTGTATTTAACAGCCTGAAGTTAATTAAAACAATTAACAACAATTAAAACAAAAAATTAGGACCACTTTACAAATATTAATATAATATATAATATAGCCTAATATAGGTGGCAACAGTGGCTAATTGTATGTAACAGCCTGAACAAATAATAGAATAATATGCATCCAAAACATATTAACACAGTTTAAAACCAGGATACAATTAAAACAAATTAGGACCACTGTACACATATTGATATAACTGAAATGTCAGTGAGACCCCTGGGCTTGTTTGCCAGCAATAATAACGTCATACCAGGGCGTTCGTTCCGGTGCACTCCGACAGCATTTAGCACTACATCGAGATTAAGATTAAACTAACTTCTTTTGGTAACACCCACATACCTATGGAGTTGGCCAGATGTGTGTAAATTACTGTTCATGGTCATTTGAAAATAAATGACGTTGTTGCACACACAAACACACCGAACATACACACACACACAGCGGAGCTGAGCAGAGCACATACACACACACATCATGCGCCTTTGTGACCGGACATTTCCTTCATACAACGAGTAATAGGGGGAATTATCGGGCCGTTCGATGTGTGTGTGTGAAACGTAGCAGCCTGCAGTGGGGAACACAGTGAAGGCGGTGTGTACGCGCTGGTTCTGCACTTCTCAGAGGCTGCCTCCTGATGCTGCAGCCATTTCATGAAGTGAAGGAGGTTTTACAAATAAAA
>NW_011342738.1:0-15536 GCF_000735185.1 Notothenia coriiceps | reverse complement strand
AAACTCTTCTGGGGCCATTTGGGTGGATTTTTCATATCTCTGGCTCCCCTTGCTGGATTTTGACATGTGACATCTCTTTCTAACCGTCAGAGCCAATGGAATCGAGGGGAACTCCCACATAGTCCTTATTTGGTCATGTGTGTGAGTTAGACTGACGCATAGCCAAAACCAGAAGCTGCGATAACTCTGGTGGCTACCATTAGCAGCTAACTTTTACTCTCCGATTTTTACATAAAAATGGAATTATGGATTATAAATAATTCAAATTTGTTGCCCAGAAACTTTATCAACCTATGGATTAACCGATTCAGCTGCGTTTTTTCTTGTTTTAATGCCATTGAACACGTCTTTTGATCAGATTGACAACTACGATGAGACGATCTCCCGTAGAAGCTCCGTAAAGGTACGTGTTGTGATGTCTGTCTTTGCTTCCCCTGTCGCGAGTTCGGATCACTCAGTGATGATACTATATACCTAAATAATCTGTGGAACCTCATCTTTAATCGGATATCTTGTATGTGCAGCTACGATAAGTAATAAGGGTACTTTTATCTTGAGTTCTGTGCCAATGACCGTTAAATTGTTTCGCTAAGGGGTAATTTAGATGCTTCTTATGTGACTTGTGTTTTTGTTTTGGTAAAAATTGTTTATATCGTCAGTTAGCTGAGATTATTTCCGTTAATCTGGTATAACACATTAATAGGTTCTTAAATATTAAGATCCCCTGAGACAGTGTCCTGAAAAAAAAAACCAGGGTCCCTAAGGGACGGCTCAAGTCAAAATTCAAAACAACCCGCTCTCTGGGTGGATGCCCTCTCAGCCCTGTTCTGGCGGAAACACTGCCCGGTACCCATCCCTACATGGGGAGGGGCACAGCATATTGCTAAGGACTAAATACGATGGAGGGTTCTCATCTCAGCCTTATTACCCATAGGGGTTGAAGAGGAGTAAGTAAATAAAGAGGCCGGCACTCCAGGATCTGGTTCAGCTGTGTGTTTTCTTGATGTAACAGTAAAACATTGCAGAATTCCTCCACGGGATGTCTTTGTACATCACTCACCCCGTGAAATACACACACTCAGTACATAGCTAGACCTACGAATTTGCGGGCACAGCTTTGTGTGCATTTCGCGGCTTCCACAGATGAAATATTTGTATATATTTATTTTCGGAGCATTTAATTTATTCATTGCCATCGGGATGTGAAGAGCATTCCATGGAATATATTCCCACAATAAGACACGTGTGAGGAACACTATAACAAAATCTTGCTGTGTTAGGTTTTGAATTTTTTTTTGACCACTTCTAAAGAATCTTTAAGGCCCCCCCCCCCCCCCCCTTTACTGTCATTGTACCTAGAGCAGCCTCTGAATGCCCCAAGCCCCTCCTTTGTGGTTGTAAAGTGTCATGAGGCTGTGATTATCCCTGAGCTCACAGCAGCTCATTCTATACAACAAGGTGAAATTTCAAAAATAGGGTCACACCACGTGAATACAATTGGGCTCAGTGGATCCAGAGGAGGCTCGGCTTTCCTCGATCCTTCCCAATTTATGCAATTCCAAGATTGTTTAGGGACCCCAGAATGCAGAAACCATTTTGATATTTTCTACCTTTTTTTTTTTTTTTTTTATATAAAACTTGAGCTTGCTACAGCCTCAGAAACACAGAAAGTTGTTTTTGAGGGCGATGAGATTAAAATCTTGCCTCAAGTTTCACACCTGTTAAGATCGTATCAAACATCTGTAAACTGCACAAGTCATTTAATAAGAAAAAAAGTTAAACTTGCGTGAATTGAATCGTTTCTTTTCTTCAAAACAAATTAAAAACAATATTTTTTCTGAGATACAATGGAGTGGTGGTTACTGGACAAAAGGCCAGTGGATCTTTCCTTTGCATCACTGCAGAAAATAAGTTGTTAGGCAAACACACCTATATGACTTATGTTTTATATTTGTTTTGTATGACATGCCAATTTAAAAAAAATTCAAGCATAAATGCAATCTCCTGAAAAGCTCGTGGCCGCATGACTTCCCCTCATCGCCACTAACCTAAAAGCAGCTAATGTTTGGCTTGATGATGTAGCAGTGTCATGTAACCACTTGTTAGCAGATGTAGTTTTAAGACCTTCACCAGTGGGGTATTTACTGACTGATCTCCTCTCCCCTTCTGTTGCTCTCTAGGTTATGAGGTGACCACCATGGATGAAGCTTCAAAGGAAGGAAACATCTTCGTCACCACCACCGGCTGCGAGGACATCATCGTGGGACAGTAAGTTTCTAGTCAAACTCCAAATGATTAAAATATCCTAGATTTTAGTGTCTAATGACGCTTACTGCAGTTTAACAAGAGTGGTAATTATTTTGTGTTGCCCTTCAGTCACTTTGAGAGCATGAAGGACGACGCCATTGTGTGCAACATCGGACACTTTGACTGTGAGATCGACATAAGCTGGCTCAACAAGAACGCTGCAGAGAAGATCAACATCAAACCTCAGGTAGGAACATTTCTATATTATAGGCTTATCTTCAGAGTGTAGCGTCTGCTCTCTTCTGTGTCTTTCAGTAACATCTATCTGTGTCTCCTCCTCCTCCTCCTCAGGTGGATCGCTACCGGATGAAGAGCGGCCGTCACATCATCCTCCTGGCCGAGGGCCGCCTAGTGAACCTGGGCTGCGCCATGGGACACCCGTCCTTCGTCATGAGCAACTCCTTCACCAACCAGGTACTGAGGCCAGAGAGAAATAATGGAAGTGCGCCGGTCACCATAACGACTGGAGGGATAAACAATAGTTTTGTCACTTTATATCGCTAATGTAATGATTATAATGCATGTACACCCTTTTTTTTGCATGATAAGAATATTCAACGGAATTGGCGTGTGAATAGATCTAAAAAAGAACCAAACTGCCAAAACAATGAATAGGAGCTGTTTACAGAAATGTGTAAAGCCCGAGTCTCACAATGGTTATGGAAATGTTTTCCACTTAAAAATTACGTTGTGCAAAAGAACACGTATGCTAATGCAACAAGCAAAGACTTGGTCAGAGAAAATTATCTTTAGTTATATCCATAGGATGGGTCGATCATGTAATCATGTGAAAGGCATACAGTACTTCGAAGTCTCCAACAAACACAATTTAAATGTTCAGCCATGACATAATGTTGCTTAATCTGCTTTATGAAACGGTTTGTGAAAGACTCTGATTCCCCCCCCCCCTGCAGGTTCTGGCTCAGATCGAGTTGTGGAAGAACACCGACAAATACCCCATCGGAGTCCACTTCCTGCCCAAGAAGGTCAGTGTCCACATGTTGATAATGCTGTGTATTTGATGCTCCTCTTGATGCACTGCAGCTTGGAATACATGGGGATAACTACCGGTAACATTTCGGTTCGGTAAGTACCACGGTTTTTGGGTCACGGTTCGTTAAGTTTTCGGTACAGCAGAAAAAATTATCACAAAACATAAAATATTTTTTGGGTTTTAATTATTATTAAACTGTGAATAATGTATTCACTCAAATAAATACAAAATATAATAAAATAAACATTAAGGTGCAGCATTTCGATGAACTGAAATAATCTGTATTTGAACTTTATTGTATTAGTACTCACAAAACATAAACTATTAGTTTGGGGTTTTTAATTAGGGCCCGAGCACGGAGCGCTAGGACCAAACGGGGTCCTAGCACGAAGTGCGAGGAAACCTATTGTTATTGGTGGTATTATTATTATTATTATTATTATTATAGTGCTGGCGTTTCCTCTTTTTGAGGTCTTTAGGATGCTTAAAAAGTTGTGTAATTTTGCACGGACGCCAGGACTGGTGAAAAATTCAATATTCTGGAGTCAATGGGTTCAAATTATTCAACCTGCTCGCTAGCGCCACCTATGAAAAACCCATTTCGGAATACATTTACAAAGTCGCACCATAACTCCAAATGACCTGAAATTTTGCACACATATCCAGGTGGACCTGCTCTACAAATAATCCTCTTGGAGGGTCAGACACATTACCGTAGAAAATGAGCATGTTAGGACGATAAATATTGCCGCCGTCAATCAAAACGTTCTCGCAAAAAGGCGGGGCTTAGAAATAAATGCTCATAACTCATCAACAATGTATCCAAACATCACAGATTTTGGTAGATAGGTTCAAACTGTCTTGGGGAATAGGCACACCAAAGCATTTTCCTTTTGGAATATAGGGGGCGCCAAAAACACCACCAATTTATAACTCGATAGCGGATGGCGCGGATATTTTTTTTTTACACACACTCTCGGGGTGACTACGAACTCAGATTTAAAAGTGTCGCAACAAATTCAGAATGTGGACGTGGACTAAATTTTTTTTTTTAAATTGCGATGGCATAAAATGAGCTTCGGACGCAAAAATTGGGACACACGTCAGAGCCCACGACCTTTTCAAGAATGAAAAAAACCCCGTAATTTTTCAAAAAACTGCTCACTAGCGCCCCCTATTGTGTGGTAGTCACATATAGTTTCTCAGAACTTCACGAANAAGAGATTAGGCTATGGATCCTGTAGAAGAATGTATGACATGCCTCTATTCACATTGAAATAAATAACTTATGTACCCTGAGCCACTAAGGGTTAGAATTAACGAAAAACTTAGCATGTAGTTTAAAACAAACATTAATGTGGCTTTAACAGGTACAAATGAAATATACTGAGTATATTAAAAGCCTAAAATGAACATAAAAGTCATGTTGGGTTAAACATAGGGTAAATTAATATACCTATATTAAAGGGAAATTTCAATTAACATAACAATTCATGTTTTCTTTGACATAAACATAGTTGTTGTCTCTCTAACATAATGGAAATAGTTTTGAACACCATGATTTTAATATGTGCAACTGATCTCCATTGTTTTTTATACTTAGTCCAACAGACTCTTTACAGTGAAGCTTAAATAAAGAAATCATGTTGCTTTAACAGGTACACGTTAAATATACTGAGCATATTAAAAGCCTAAAATGAACATAAAAAAGTCATGTTGGTTAAACATAGGGTAAATAAATATACCTATATTAAAGGAAATATTCAAATGAACATAACAATTTCATGTTTCTTTGACATAACATAGTTGTGTGTCTTTAACATAATGGAATAGTTTTGAGTACACATGTTTTTAATGTGTGCAACCAGTTTCCATATTAAAATCATGTTAATCCAACGGCCTTTTTTTTTCAGTGTATGACAGCCAGTCTCTGCAAAGAACAATATCCTATTTTTTCTCAAATGCAGCATTATTTTGTCATTAACAAATACACAGTGTACGTTCTGCACATGTAATTATATGTTCTTGTCTTTTTATTGCAGACTCTGCCTTAAATAAATCTGAGAGGAGCTACCTGATTGGTGGATTCTGCTGTCTGCTGTTGGGAGCAGTGTTTCTGTCCTCGTGAATGATCCAGTACAGAAGGAAAAGCTGCAATTACCAAATTTAAAGCATTTTAAAATCCAGCTAGTAGCCAGAACTGCCAGATACTTTTATTGGAAAAAGGGTTGAAACACTATAGGCTGGATTTTAGTGGCGGGATTATTTCGAAATGTACTTCTTTAAACCTTTAACAAAAAAGTTTTCACAAACTTTTGGAAATGATCTTTGATAATGATAAAATAAGATGAACCCTGATAAGATAAATCCCGGAAAATGAAGGTGTCAGATCTGAAATAAGAGCGAAAAAATGTAAATATACATTTTAAGTTAAAATATTTAATTACAAAAATTACAATATGATTAGGTAAAACACAGAGAAGCTAAATGTACAGTACATGTACAGACATAAATGAAGAATATCATGAATATGAAATGGTATAAATGTTGATGTCTATGTGCAAGTGTATCAAGTCTTCTTGTTGAGGTTGGTTTTGCTTTGTAGAGCTGAGGGGAGATAAACTGGCTCTCCAACAGTTATAAGAGAGACTAAAGGATGATCAGAAGCCTATTTCAGAATCTGTAGAGAGTGATACGACATATTGTTCAGGCCAACTCGGAAGTTAGCATCACAGGGGCTTCCTCCACAATAGCAATGACAATTTTTTTTTTTTAATATTGAAGAAAATATGATCTGTGGCAACATTACGTGTCATTTGTTAGACGCTTTTATCCAAAGCGACTTACATACATTCGGTACTGTGGGCAATCCCCACAGGAGCAATTTGGGGTGAAGTGTATAGCCCAGGGACACAACAACATGCTGACTGCAGTGGCACTCGAACTTGCTATACCCTGATTCAAAGTCCAGCACACTACCCACTGAGCCACAGCCTCCCTCCATTTATGATACTATCAGGTTTGTCCACAAGCATAATCTCCACATATTAACACCTCTTTAAAATAGTTGAAGTGTAAATGCAATCTCCAGAAGTAAAAGGGTAAATTTACGCTATAAACAAACAAAAATACGGTCACATGACTTCACGTCACCACCGCTAAGCTAAAATAAGCTAATGTTCGGCGAGATGACGTTTACCACTTGTTAGCAACCCCTGTTTTCTTTAACACATATAAACTTCAGACATTCAGGTGTGTTTACTGAAGAATTTGATGTCAAAGATTTTGTTAACCACAGACGTAATTTTCCGTTGAAGTGCTAAATGCTAACTCATCCCCAGGTTTAAGGACTCATCCCTGCACCACTCTATTTCAGTAGAGTATGTATGAGTTATCGAGATATTTCAGTGGACACCTCTCTAATGTTTGAGTTCCCCTCCAGTGCTTCCATCCTATCATCGCCACGGTTACACAGAGATATATGTGTATGTGAGTGTCACGGAACTCCGTCCCCATGGCGACGGTAAACAGCTTTGTCAGTGTAACTTACACACAGGTGAAACATTAGCCGGACAAACTAAAGAGCCTCACACACATACATACACACAAACACACACACACTCTCAGGACAGATGGCGGATCCACAGGGAACATCTAAGCCCATCAACTTTGTGCATCAAGATGAAATCTGGTAAACCTGCTCACTGTTATTTGATTTAATGTTGCTTACCATTGGTATTTAATGTATCACTCTTTGTGAAAGAGGCCAGAGTGATTCACAAAGATGTATTTGATTAGTTTTGGTGGGGGGGTTGGCGTAAAGTTGACTGGATGTTCAAAAGTCAGAATAAGTACTAATTATAATCTTTATTTTGTTTTAAAACATGAGACGTGTCTTCCTGTGTGATTATTGTGAATGACTTATTGTTCATTGTTAACACTTTAATATTGTTGTCATTTTTTAAATCATTTTAATTATTTGTAGTTCGTAATCCTAATGTGTTTTCCACTGGGTTGATTTCACTCTCTTTAATGTAAAATAGATAGATGATATATCTGCAGAGCACCATGTTGTTGACATGGTATACATTATATTTTATTAGAAACATTGTGTATACATTTAAATATTTGGTAGTATCCAACCAGAAAATGTTATCATTACAGCATTAAAAAGTAAATAAAAAACATGTTGTTTTAATTTAAAAAAGTGCATAAATCAATTTCCTTATGCGTGTTCTCTAGCTCGTGCTAGTACTACGATGAACTACCTATATATGCCTTGTTTAAACAAAGATAAGCCATTTATTATTGTGTTAGCATCTCGCTTCAGCTTTCTTTTTCCTTTTGTTTTGTGCAATTCAAATGGTCAGCATAAAAGAAACACATTATACATGTGAGACAGTAAAAAATCAGTGGGAGAACTAGACTCAAACAAACCAAAGAGCAGGCAGCAGCTACATCAAAGAGAACAAAATAGATGGGTTTGCCAGTTTCAAATATGTGTGTGTGTGTGTGTGTGTGTGTGCGTGCGTGTAGGAAAGCACATGTAAAAGTTGAGAAGGATTCGGCTTCTGTCTGGCCAAGCAAGTGGGGCTCCCTGACCGAGGCTTACAAAGGAGGTACACACACACACACACACACACCACACACACACACACACCAACACACACACACATCACACACACACCACACACAACACACACACATCACACACACACACAACACACAACACACACACACACACACACACACACACACACACACACACACACACACACACACACACACACACACACACACACACACACACACACACACACACACACACACACACACACACACACACACACACACACACACACACACACACACTATTGTAGTGAAGTAGTCTTCTGTTTAAGCAGGGGACCGAAATACTCAAGTAAAGTACAATACCTTAAAAGTGTACTTAAATCCTTTACTTCACTTTCCTACCAGTCATCACGAGACACACCAAAGGAAACACACACATTGTTTCAAGTCTTTGCATTAATTCATACAATAGTGAGGATCGCACAAGCTCACAACTTGATATGTGTACAATGTGTTTCAGTACGACAGGGAGTGTGTGAAGTTAAAGGAGGTCTTAAGAGCGGAGCCTCCCAGTGGCCCTGCAGCACGACCTTTGACCCCTACAGAAAGAAATATCCAAGTAAGTTATTTACATCCATACTTATATTTTGTATGGATAAATTGTGCATAGTGTTCAAGTCATTCATTACTTGAGAAAAAAGCAGACATACTACAGTGTAAAAATACTCTGTTACAAGTAAAAATGTAAAAGTAATATTGGCGTACAAAAGGAAATGGGGTAAAAGTATAAACTGGCATAAAATATTGAAGTAAAGTACAAGTATAGCTCAAATGCATAATTTGTATATTCCTTAGTTACCCTCCACCCCTGTGTACATCTATCTCAGATCTCACCCCATGTTTCTGTGCTCCAGGTGGCTCCCGCTCCTCCTATCCCTCAAACAACGCAGGCTCTGATTGGCTGGCGCTCAGGTCATTCAAATCTTCACCTGGAAAAATACGTCACAGTGAATCATGGGAGGTGTAGTTTTCTGAAGGAACTAGGCTGGCCTTTTGGAGCTTGCAGCTGATTGGAAGTTGTGACTTTTACGGAAAAATAACTGACTGACTTATTAGTGAGTTATGATTATGTATCATTAAAAAAATTAAAAACATCAATCACAATATGACGTGTTATACTTCCAGATGTGGGAGGGATGGACATGTTGTCTATCAGGCATCAATGCATAACATCCAGCAGTTATTTGCTTCCTGAATTCGGACCTGATGTTTTTATCGTGGTTTATCAGACTTATCATTAAATTAGAACAAACATGATCCCTTATGATCTTAACATGGGGATTTTTAGTTTTGGACAATTGACCTTTCGCAAAGCCACGCCCCCCCTTGGTTACTGTTGCTAGTCCGACAAGCTGAGAGCCAGATGCGTTAAACAAAGCCATAATGGAGGGTCTCCGTAACGTCGGAGTCGCCTTAACAGACTCATTTTGGAGCAATAACGCAGCAATATCCTCCAGGTCCCGACAAAAGGGGCTACAATACGCTATGGAGGGTTATATCCACAGTATAAACATTAGAAAAGAGGCACAGGGGATAGGACATCAATAGACGGCACTTGCATCCGGGGTTTCAATGGTGCTGGAGGTGGATGCCTCTTGCAACGTTTTCATGAGTCTGTACAACCATAATTTGTGTTATTTTGGAATAAAACAATACAATCACAAGACGCATTAAATGTTGTCGTTTGTCTAAAGTTAACTACCGTTTCCTTGGTGGCTTTCTGCATCCACCTTGTTGTTCCTTTGTGGGGGTCGGGGTGCCCACTTGTGCAGCAGGATTAGGGAAGTCGGCAGTAGGCTTTCCATTAACAAAATGCTACAAAGATTAAAGCAAAATATAAATGAATGATTGCCTGTTGGCTTTCTTGTTTGTACTTTGACCACAGGTAGACTAATAACGGAGCTCAGCTGTTCAGACATTATTATGCATCAAGTGATTACATGTCAAAACACCTAGAAGCACACAGCTTACAGCTGTAGTCGTGTGACTTTAGCTAACGTTAGTTAGTGAAATTAGTTAATTAAATTAGTTAGTTAATTTGTGAATGTAATCTTTGCTAGCTAGCTAGCTACGTTAGCACGTATTTACCTTGGAGCAAACGTATTTGTGTTTGTTGATATTCGCCATATTCAGCTGGGCATGGGGCCTGCCGCATTTCTTTATCCACTGGCGGCATCTCTCCTCTCGGGTTTTGGGTTTAGGAAACGGGTAAAATATCACCCCCCCCTCTAAGCTTATGGGATATCTGCTATCCGATTTGCAAAGACCATAAGCACAACGCTTCACCATTTTCGCAATGAATTTGAACGCTAAGCTTGTCGGACTTCCACAGGGAGCCGCGCACGTGATCGAATATGATTGGACAACGGGCATTTAGGGGCGTGGCTTTGCGAAAGGTCAATTGCCTTGCATACAAATTTAGGTGAAATTAAAACAGTTAAAATGATCAGGTTGTTATACAATAATGACATAAGTTATTATTGAGCTAGAAATAGAACATATTAATAATATAAATAATAATGAATTAAAAAAACGTTTTTATACTTTTGGCAATAGTAATATTAAAAACAGTTTTATATCTATATGTAGAAAATGTTTTTTTTTAATTCTGAAGGTAAACGATTTCTAAAAATAGATTTATTTTTCTGGCAGATATTTAAAAGCTCATTTGTGAATTTCCCTGAACGCATGACACGCATGAGTCACGTAACAGCGCTGACGTAATTACATCACGGGGCCTTTCTGGAAGAGGCGGAAGAAGAGACAAAAATAACAACAACAGCAGCAGCGGCAGCCCTCCGCTCGGTTACTAACGTTATAGTTACCTAGAAAGACAACCAAGCAATTTAACGACCACCTGTCCTGTACCACAAAGGGCCGGCTGTTCGTGTACGGTTAAATCAGCCGTTATTGTTTCCATTTACTAACAAAATGTCGCTGTTTGGTAAGTTATTCGGCGGCGGGGGTAAGGGTGGGAAATCGCCGACACCCCAGGAGGCTATCCAGAAACTCCGAGAAACCGAGGAGATGTTGGCCAAAAAACAGGACTTTTTAGAAAAGAAAATCGGGGAGGAGCTCGTTACGGCGAAGAAGAATGGCACGAAAAATAAACGAGGTGAGAAAGAAAGCTCCTGAAGTTGACGGGTTAGTCAAACCGCTAGTTAGTTAGTTTGTTAGTTAGCCTGCGGGCTAACGACAGGGAAGGAACCGGGAAGTTGACAGGCTCTCATGTTAACGGCAACTGAACACGGTCACCTGACTCTAAATGTGTCTTTAAAAGACAGCAGTGTTAATACTATTTCTGTAGAATGAAATGAACTGAAAGGGACACATCAAACAACAAGTGAGAGTTACTAACCTACAAACTTGACTGTATTGTTTCATTCACTTTGTGGCTCTGTAACGTAACGTCCAACTGTCTGACTAACTAGCTACTAGACAGTAGCTTGTTCACTTAATGAACAATGGACAATTTGAGCAGAAACACATTAATAGTGTGTGAGGCTTTAAGAAATCCCATACTTTTTTTTATAATCATTTACCAATCAAAAGTACATATAGTATGTTACTATCTTTTATATTATGGATTTAACCGAAAATAAATTATAAATATTTAATAACATTAAATACATTTCTAAACTGGATAAACAAATGAATAAAAAGGCAAGAAATCGAAATAATAACAAAAAAAGAGGAAGCAAATAGCATTAATGGGTAGCTAACAACAATTCAATATATAAAAGATAGAATAAAACAACCAAAGGAATAAGAACAAAACAGTATGTTAAGGATAGGTATTAAAACACAGAATAAGTCGCATTTAAAGGCAATGTAGTGTACATATATTTATGATCTAACAGCTTGCGTTTATTATAGCCGTAGTAATTCCAAAAAATAGGTTATGTAACTCAGAACCAGAGAACCTTGTAAAATAGTCAAAGAAAAAAAAAAGTTTTCGACAAAAGCCAAAAATCTAACTGACCTGTGACATGCTTTGAGTGACACAAAGTTCTTGCTAAAAGTATCCGGGTAATACGCTTCGATAAAGGCTTGTTTAACAGCACAGACAACTGAAAGGCTATTTTAAATATCCAAATACTTCTGTGTATGACTTTAGAAAAAGGCTCATAGTCGTAACTCATTACCGAAATAGTGACTTCAAAAAGAGTAATTACATATTCTCTTGATTCCTATGATGACAACTAACATTAATATGTACTCTTATTTCATACTTGCATAAATAGGAACATATTTGTTTTCTACAAAGATAATGGATTAAAAAACGTTTTTGTTACCAAATGGAAACTTTTCTGGTTTCAGGAAGTTTTTAGTATTTTGGGACTTTTTAATTAATTGAAGGCATTCTTGTAAGACTTTTTAAGATAGTAATTTAACATTAATATATATATAGTGTTTTAAATGTCAGCATATGAAGTTTTCAACTGTAGATACATTCACTGACAGAAGTATGCACTGTGGCAAAAAGTGCTCTGGATTATCAGGGTTTCATTTGAACATAGGCAGCTTCCTTCTATCTAGCAAATACTGCTTACAGGGAGCGGCCAGGACTTTACGTTTGGCAATGATCCTTATCAACTGCACTATGATCTGTTTGATATTGTATTGTGGAAGACGTGGCACTGACGTAGTGTTGGTAAGGCCTGTAGAGGATGTGCTCATTCACAATAGCACTCGGATGCTGCATTTAAAGCCACGGCTTCATCTAAGGCAGGGGAGTCAAACTCAAGGCCCGGGGCCCAAATCCGGCTTCATTTGATGTGGCCTGCAGGAGCTTGCAAAGAATATAATACGTTTATTATACGGTTACATGCTACTTTACAGTATATCTATTTATTTTTAATTAATTTCTTATTTTATAGTTATTTGTCTTTTTCTTTTTTATCTTTGATTTATCCTTAATTGTATTAATCTGTTCTGTCCTGTTTTTCAATCTCACCCTGCTGTTAAACTACTGAATTTCTCCACGGGATTAATAAAGGTCCATCTTATCTTATTTTACTGAAGCACGTTGCCCATAAACTACATGTCCCACAATGCATCTCATTTTGTGACATGCGCACTGAAAAGACTTGCAATTATTTGCCTTAGACTTCTGCTTTCAGATGTAGTTAATTATGAAGTTATTACCCTATCCGAAACAAATCCAATGCAGAGGCAATAATATAATATTATATATTATTTCTTATATATATTGTGAATTTATATATGTATATTTATATAGTTACAACCGGCCCTTTGAGTGCAAAGGTAATGCTAATGTGGCCCACGATGAAATTGAGTTTGACACCCCTGATCTAAGGGCTTTAAGAAATCCCACACTTTACAGCAATTTCAACTTTCCAGAATAAAATAGTGACGCAAACTTTGGAAAGTTGTCATTGCAGCGATAACATGCTCCTCCATCTAAAAACAGTAAAGTAAAAAAACGTAAAATGAGCACAATCTTAAATAGTACACACTAAATGGTTATTATATGGAATATGTACTTAAACATGTTATTGAGCAACAGAGTGGTGTCAACATGCTGACCACAATACATTTTCAGTAGATTCAGTCCTGTATAAAAAGTCACTGCTTAAAAAAATTGTGAAATAAAAAAAGATGACTGTATTCTATATCTTGCACATGTTTAATAGTGTTATATTATTATTTTTATTTTGCATTAGCTGGTTCTGCAGCATTAGGACTCAGTTCACAGCTCATATTAACCTCAAAGCTGTATTTGTTTATACTTCAACTGGACAAAAAAGTGTCTGTTCTGTTGACCTGCGCTGCTACAAGTTGGTTCGGCTCAACTCATTTGTATACGTCTGCTATCAGATCGCATTGCCAGAAAGATGGAATAAATGACAACACACTTTAATACCAGGTATAAACTCAAAGTCCTGTGATCTGATGTCATCACCCAGATAAAGACTGTGTGTTATAACCTGCTGGAAATGTTGTCAGACAACTTTAAACATAATATCCATCAATAAGTGATTTTTCATGTTGGAGAAGAGCTTCGCTAACATTTAAAAAAACTTTCTTCAGTTAGCTGCGTTGTTACTCTGTAGGTTGAAGCTGTGACAGCAGTGTTGCAGTGGACCCAACTACTTTTAAAATATATATTATATTATAATCCAAAATGCATTAAAATTTAACATCTTGTTATTTTAGAACTATTTCTACGTCATAATGTAGTTATCTGCTACTTCTCTGGTTAAACATGTTACGGTTCTTGCATAAAGATATCTGCAAGTGTACTGTAATTACTATAATGACTGGTGCTATGTTAATAATATATCATGTAATAACACAGTCAAAAACAATGTAACAATATAACTAGGGACATCACTGTCACGGTCTGTGTGCATGTATGCATTTTCTATCTTTTTCAAACGTCAGAACAATTTTTTTAGTCATGCATTCAAGTCATTCAAAGTAAACTCAATACTTTTAACAACCAGCTGGCTCCTGGTTGTCTTATATGTTCAATTATATTTATTTGAATGCTTTTGTGGAGTCCAACTAAGTTGCGTTATGTAACTAATAAAAACTAAAACTACGACATCTATGATGCAACAAGATATCCTTTCTAGGAACTCATTTGCACTGCTAGCTCATTTGAAACAGGTTTAAAAGTCCTGTTCTTCATTACATTGTACAAGCTTTAAACCCTGAAACCTGATTTTCAACAAGCTCATCCAATCAGCAAACCTCCCTATAGTCAGGTGATAAATAACACACACAAAGGTAAATCGCCTATACTTACAGTTGCAAGAAAAAGTATGTGAAACCTTTGGAATTACCTGGATTTCTGCATAAGTTGGTCATAAAATGTGTTCTGATCTGCACGTTTGAAGTTTGCAAAAGAGCACCTGGATGTTCCACAGCACTACTGGCAAAAATATTCTGTGGACAGATGAAACCAAAGTTGAGTTGTTTGGAAGGAACACACAACGCTATGTGTGGAGAAAAAAAGGCACAGCACACCAACATCAAAACCTCATCCCAACTGTGAAGTATGGTGGAGGGAGCATCATGGTTTGGGGCTGCTTTGCTGCCTCAGGGCCTGGACAGATTGCCATCATCGACGGAAAAATGAATTCTCAAGTTTATCAAGACATTTTGCTGGAGAACTTAAGGCCATCTGTCCACCAACTGAAGCTCAACAGAAGATGGGTGATGCAACAGGACAACGACCCAAAGCACAGAAGTAAATCAACAACAGAATGGCTTCAACAGAAGAAAATACGCCTTCTGGAGTGGCCCAGTCAGAGTCCTGACCTCAATCCAATTGAGATGCTGTGGCATGACCTCAAGAGAGTGATTCACACCAGACATCCCAAGAATATTGCTGAACTGAAACAGTTTTGTAAAGAGGAATGGTCCAAAATTCCTCCTGACCGTTGTGCAGGTCTGATATGCAACTATAGGAAACGTTTGGTTGAGGTTATTGCTGTTAGATCCCTCAAACATAGAATGAAAGTGATTAGGAGAAACCCAAACGTCCCGTGCCTTGTTAGGTTTTGTAATCCAGTACGCATAACGCTAAAAAATGTAGTGCTCTCCGACGCTGGACGTTATGTCCTCGCGGTAC
>NW_011342737.1:125628-127259 GCF_000735185.1 Notothenia coriiceps | reverse complement strand
TTCTCCCAGCGCAGCGCCTCCCCAGATCTGGCGCCCTAGGCGAACATCTATAACGCCAGTGCTACGGGCCGCGCATTTGGGGCATTGTTGTATATATTAGAAGCTTTTAATCCAGAATTGATCGATGTTACCATGAGCCACATACAGTACACTGTAAAAAAAAAAAAAAAAAAAAATAAAAAACGAACTTTCAAAAGGGCACATTGCTGTCCAGAGGGCAAAACGGGCAGGTGCTCAAGCACTACCTAGAGTCTATGTGTGCACGTCTATGTGTGCACGTCTCTGCATTCTTGTACTCAGGAGGGGACATTGACAGAGGATCTTTTTTTTAAACAACACACTAGAAGTACTTCATTGTATTGTGGTAGTAGGTGTAAGACTACTAGTCAAGCAGTATCAATATCATTAAGAACTAATGGCAATTGTCTTTTTATCATTCATCAAAGATAGCAGAAAACATGCATTATGTAGGCTACTGGAGGAGACTCTGGCAGAGGATTATTCACTAAGTACACCGTAAAAGTACTTTTATTTCTGGTCGCAGTCAAACTAGTACCATGTCCAGTGTCAGTGTCAGTTTTATTAAGAACTTATAACAAATACTTGTATCGATCATCAAATATAGCAGGACAAAAAATGAAGAGCAGCTGAATTGAAAAAACAAACTCGAGAGACGGCTGAGGTGACCTCAGTGCAGAATCGCTGTAGTTTAAATCTCCTAACAATGTTGTCCTTTTTAGACACAGGCTTATTATATTTACAGCCCTTAAATAACATTCATTTTCTGGGCTCAATATATGTCTTGGCCGTTTTCGTTGTGATCGCTAAATTCACCTAGTTTCCCCTTGTTTATAATATTATCACTGTTCCAAGCACACGAGTGCTTTTGTTTTGAAATCACTTCCGTGAGTTTCGCCCCGCCCCTCGCTCCAATGACCATTTGACCATTTAGTAAGGTAAAGAGCAAAAAGCAAAAAGGCCTCTCAAGACGCTCTTCCGTTTACGTGTTTAATAAAGAAAAACAATTGGACGGTAGATACACTGATTAGTAAGTCATAGTGATTCACGTTTAAATTAAATACAAGACAAATGTATCTATTGCGATATTTTACTGCTTTGAAAATAAGTTGTAGATAGTGATTTCATTAGAAACATAAAAGGTGAGTTTACATTTGAATGGTTGAGAAATCAGAACGTCCCTTTTTGGATTTTAAAATGTTGATGGCCATTTCCCCTGAACACACAGACGTATAGGCTACTATTGCTATAGAAGTCAGTTAAACAAAACGGTGATTTAATGGATGAAGTGATATTTGGTTGGCAGGGCTTTCACAAACGCTCCAGTGCTGCAGGATGTCCGTGTGTGCTTAACGGGAGCAGGGTGACTTATGAGCTGAACAGGGTTCAAGATCAGTATTGCTCTTTAGATCGCTTACAGCGACTGACAACAGATCCTTAAGGGCAACCAAACACACACACACACACACACACACACACACACACACACACACACACACACACACACACACACACACACACACACACACACACACACACACACACACACACACACACTACTACTTAGTACTATAACTACACGAACACTACTACTACGTACGTAACGTAACGTA
>NW_011342737.1:120310-125598 GCF_000735185.1 Notothenia coriiceps | reverse complement strand
CACGCACGCACACACACACACACACACACACACACACACACACACACACACACACACACACACTGTTATTGTATATACAGGACACACATGTCAAGAAATAGATATATGGCAAACACACTTCAAAAACATAAAAGCTTCTCATGTGACAAGACCTGTCTCTCAACATACAGAAAGGAGAAGGAAAATAATGTGAGAGAGTATAGGAGGAGAGGATCAGAGAAGAGTAGAGGAGAGGACAAGTCTAAAGGAAAGAATGAGATGAGAGTTGGAGAGGAAGAGACAAGAGGAGGAGAGGAGGTGAAAAGAGGAGGAGAGCACTAAAGGAGATGAGAGGGGAAGAAGAGGAGTAAGAGGAAAAGGAATGAAGGAAGGAAGGAAGGAGAGAAGTGTAAAGGAAGAGGAAGAGAAAAAGAGGGGAGAGGAGGTGAGAACTAAAGAGGACGAGGGAAACAAAGAAGGGGGAGAAGAGGGGGAGGAAGAAAGGAAAAGGAGGAGAGGATTAGAGGAAGATAACAGAGGAAGAGAGAACAGAAGAGGAGAAAGGAAAGGAAGACATCATTAATAGAGGTAGTGAGGAGAGGAGAGCAAAGGAAGAGAAGATGGGAGGAATATAGGAAAGGAGAGGAAGAGATGAGAGGTTGAGAGGAAGATGAGAGTAGAGAAAAGAGAGAAACACGAAGAAAAGATGAGAGGAAAAGAGGAGGAGGGTGGAAGAGAGGAGAGGAAGACGTCCTGTACGTGAGAAAAAAGAGGAAAGGAGATAAAGAAAGGAAAGGATAGGAGGAGAGCAAAGAGCAGAGGAGAGGCAGTCAGCAGACCGTGACACTTCAGACATACGGGAGGACCGAGGAGAGACGAGGGGAGGAATAGAGAGCGGGTGAGAGAAGCGGAGACAGAAGCCTCCAGCTGTTTGTCCATCCTCGCTCGGCCGTAATGAGCACATGTTTGGCTCTATGGAGCGTCGCCAACGCCTCATCTAACTTCTCCAAACTCTAACAAGCCAAACCCGCTATTTAGATTTACCTCCTACCAGCGTCCAACCGGAGCCAAACAACTAAGCACATAACAGCGTGGCGCTCCCTTAAATGGACACTTTGACATTTTGAATCTTAGCTGTTTATTTTTCTTCAACAGACACTTCTCAGCATGTGGGAAACTTTTCTGCTTTTAACTTTTCATAAAATGGCTCGGAAGCATTGTTAGCGTCGCTGAGCACATCTTCCACTTGCAGCCCGCTGTGCCCTTAGCTTATAAGTCATTTGGAGACCTTGTGGAAACACGGAAATGCACACACAACCATATTTTTCTTTATGATTACTGCAAGGAAATCAATGAAGACTCATTTAAAAAGAAAAAGAAGCAGTGTCCCACCCGGGATGGTTTTCTAGCGCACTGAAAAAGTTGATCTACAACATTTGACAATTTTCTGGTTGTCAGTGGACATTGTTATTCATTTAAAATAACTTCTGAAGAATATTTATCCATGACTGAAGTCTAAATGTATTAACATGACAGTGGAAGTTCTTGCGCAGGAATAATAGGAAAACCATCCTGCATGACTTCAGTAAACTCAGGATCAGTACATCATATTTTTAATGTTTTTGATAACATTGTTTGAACATTACGCCCTACTGTTCTTAAAACGTTTTCGCCAGAAGCTTTAATTTTGGTTCCCAGAATGTTCTTCTGAAAGGTAGGATAACGTTCTCTAAAAACATTCTTAAAATGTTTTCGATAACATTGTTAGAATATTATGCCCCACTGTTCTTAAAACATTTTCAGCTGCAAGTTAGATTTTTTATGTTGCCAGAATGTTATTATTTTAGAGAAGGATAACATGGTTTATGTTAAAGAAATTATGCAAATGTTCTATGGTAACCATTTACTAAAATATGTTTACATTATTTGAACATAAAGACATAATATTCCTGTAATTGTTCAACTCAAAATTCCTGGGTAAGTGGACTGACCACTGTGGTCATTAGGATGATTATGATAGTTTACTTAACTATTGGAATTTGACTATTAACACATGTAAAAGGATGACTCGGAATCAGCTGGTGAAAGTAACATTTGTTTATTAGAAAAGGGGAGCTGGGAGTGGAGGTTGGTTATGGCAGCAGTGGGAAACAGTTGTTCCAGGGTGGGTAGAGAGGCCTGGCTGGTCTTGGGAGTGTGGAAGGCCTTGGATTCCTCCTGGGAGAGACACAAAAATCAGTGTGAGGCTGACGCTCCGAGGTGAATCGTGGCGTTTTGGGATGTCTTAAAAACCTCGAGAGAATTATTTCCACTAAAAATCCCGTTGGATTCTGCTCGAAGACAGCTACCGATTTTGAAAAATGATGCCAAAAATTTTTCGAAGTTTTTTTAACAAAACTTGAGTTACGTAGGAATAAAAGGTGACGTGTAGGTTTTAAATGTTTTTTTTCTTTTGGGTGGAGAACGACCTCAACTTTTTGTCCGCAACGTAAATTAATCAATCAATCTACACTCACAATATAGCGTTATAATGTGCCCGGAATCAAAATTTATGAACTAAGAACTAACCAGGTTTTAATCCCGTAAGGTCTCGGCAGAGGGTCCGATCGCCCCTTGCAAGAAGTTGTTTTTTGAAACCGTTTTGCAAATGGAGGATAACCAAGGATTGTGCGCAAAATTTCTTTCAAAACTTTTAGACTACAAAGTTTTCTTGGATAAATCCTACAAATAGAACAAAGTTTTTAAATTACAAAGGATATTCCCAAATTAACGAATTATTCCTCGTATTGCAAAATGACGTTTGAAGTTCTCTACAAAACTCCTACTCTACTGTCTTTCGAAAAAAAATATTTGCAAAGGAAAATACGACTTATACAATTGTTTTCGTACCTTGCAAAACGGAACGTTTGTTAAAGATTCTACACAAAACCTGCAAACAACAGCCATAAAGTTTAATCTACAAGAAATTATTTGCAAGGAAGTTACAATTGTAAACTTATTTTTTTGTTTAACTTTCTTGTAAAAAAGTTCGTTGTAAGACTTTTTAACAAAAAGTCCTACAATACCCTCCGGAACTCTACTCTCTTTCCCAAACATGATTTTTACGAAAGGGAAAAGTACGAATGTACTTAATTTTTGTTTACTTCTTTAAAGAGGGTTCTTTGAAACTATTTTTTACAAAAGTTCCCTACATAATTAACTCCTTGACTCCACTGTCTTTTCACAAAATATTTTTTACAAGGAAATTACACTATGCGAATTTTTGTTTCCACCGTTGCAAAAACGGACGGTTTGTAAAAAGATTCCTTACCAAAGAACCCGCAAAACGAACCCATTGTGTTAATTTTTTTCTGCAAGAAATATTTGTGCAAGGAGTTACAATTGTAACTAATTTGTTACTTCTTGAAGAGTTCTTTTGGTAAGAACTTTACAAAAGTCCTACAATAACTCGCGCTGGACTCCCACTGTCTTTTTCATAAAATATAATTTTTAACAAGGATAATTACAACTATGATAATGTTTTTTCCAACGCTTGCAAACCGGCGTGTAAAGAATTCCTACACAAAAACCCGCAACAACCCATTTGTGTTATTTCTAACAAAGCAATAATTTTTGCAAAGGGAGTTACAAAATTGCAAACTATGGTTAACTTCTTTTTGTAAGAATAGTTTCTTTTTTGTAAAGACTTTTTTTTATAAAAAGTTCCTACAATAAGAAAAAAATAAATTTTTGCAAACGGAGATAATTACCGTTTAAATTGGTGTCAGTATCACTTGCAAGTCCTAAATAAGATCTTCGCGAAAATTTTTTTTTGTTTTGAACAACGTTAAGACTACAAGTTTTTTTCCTTAGAAAAATCCTACAAATAAACAAGTTACCTACAAAAGGACGATTCAAAATTCGCAATTGCACGTATTTGCAAAATTTGACGTTTTTGTAAGTCTCCTACAAACTCCTAACAATAACTCCGGAAAGTACACTATACAATTCTTTGTTTTCCACCTTGCAACGAACGTTTGTTAAAGAGTTCCTTGCAACAAAACATGCACAACGATGTGTAATTTTTCTAAAAATAAATATATTTTTTGCAAGGGAAGGTTAAACAATGTACTAATTGTTTTATTCCTTTTGGTAAAGAGGTTCGTTTTGTTAAGAATTTGAACAAAAAGTCCTAAAACAATCACTCCGGAAACTCTACTGTCTTTTTTCACAAAAATATTTTTTTAAAGGAAATTACAAACTATTTTTCAGTTTTTGTTTTCACCCTTAACAAAACGAGGTGTAAAAGATTCGCTACACAAAACCTGCACAACCCAAATTGTGTAATTTTTCCTACAAAAAAAAATGATTCCCTAGGCGGAGTTACAAATTGTAATATTGGTTTTCTTTCTTGTAAAAAACCCTTTCGTTGTAAAACTAATTAGACCAAAAAGTCCTACCAATAATAAAAAAAAAAATAATTTTTACCAAAAGGACACTTACGCTTTAATAATTATTTTGTCCCAGTACGCAGTTGCAGTCTAAATAAACAATCAAAAAACCGCGAAAATTTTTTTTTGTTTTCAAAACGTTTAAAAAACAACTTTTTCCTAAAAATTTTTCTTTTTAGATCTACAGTGGTGTAAAAGGAAAATGCCTTCTTTTTTGTTTCCGTGCAATAAAGGGTAACTATAAACGTACAAAAACCGCATTCGTACAAGACGTCAAGGGTCGGCATATGTAAACACCAAGATTTTTCTGTAAGACTCGCCTCTTACAAATGGTAAAGGTAACAAAGAATCCTTACCAAAGTAGAATCTTCAAAAAAAACCAAAGGGCAATCTTAACATTGCGAAACGACTTTCCCATCCTATGCAAAG
Organism: Notothenia coriiceps; assembly: GCF_000735185.1. Lineage (NCBI taxonomy): Eukaryota > Metazoa > Chordata > Actinopteri > Perciformes > Nototheniidae > Notothenia > Notothenia coriiceps. Next base: position 120,760 of record NW_011342737.1, on the reverse strand, counting down.
AGATTTTTGTAAGAAATTTTACAAAACCACTATTTTTTGTAACAAGCCTTTTGTAATAATGGGTTTTCGAACGAAAAACAACAAATACGTTGTATCTATAGAAGAACAGTAAATACCTAGCCTTTATTTGTGAACCCTTGGGTTTCTGTTCTGTCATATCTTCTTTACCTGGGCTGATAAAGGTTGACGGGCAAGGGACTTGGGGACAAATCACAAACATACACAAGAAAGATGACACACAGAGAGAGAAGAGAAACGGGACGACAATACGAGAGCTTCGCCGAACCCTCGGCTTAGATGGTTTATTTGGTTGTGACGTTGGACGAGCAGTCGGTGTGAATACTTTTAGGACGTCGGACGTGTGAGTAAGGACGCCTAACAACGGATCGACTTGCCATAACACGCACTGGCGAGATCGAAATAAATGGTCGTTTATAAACTGTTGAAACG